>NC_000087.7:10891770-10991770 GCF_000001635.26 Mus musculus | reverse complement strand
GATAGCAGATGCTGGCGCGGATGTGGAGAAAGAGGAACACTCCTCCGTTTTTGGTGGGATTGCAAGCTGGCACAACCACGCTGGAAATCAATCTGGTGGTTCCTCAGAAAATTGGACATAGTACTACCAGAATATCCAGCAATACCTCTTCTGGGCATATATCCAGAAATGCCCCAACCGGTAAGAAGGACACATGCTCCACTATGTTCATAGCAGCCTTATTTATAATAGCCAGAAGCTGGAAAGAACCCAGATGCCCCTCAACAGAAGAATGGATACAGGAAATGTGGTACATTTATACAATGGAGTACTACTCAGCTTTTAAAAAGAATAAATTTATGAAATTCCTAGTCAAATGGATGGACCTTGAGGGCATCATCCTGAGTGAGGTAACCCAATCACAAAGGAACTCTCACAATATGTTCTCAGTGATAAGTGGATATTAGCCCAGAACCTTAGGATACCCGATATAAGATATAATTTACTAAAAACATTAAACTCAAGAGAACGAAGACCAAAGTGTGGACACTTTGCCCTTCTTAGAATATGGAAACGAAACACCATGGAAGGAGTTACAGAAACAAAATTTGGAAGTGTGACAAAAGGATGGACCATCTAGTGATTGCCATATCCAGAGATTCATCCCATGATCAGTTTCCAAATGCTGACACAATTGCATACACTAGCAAGATTTTGCTTAAAGGACCCAGATATAGCTGTCCCTTCTGAAACTATGCCAGGACCTAGCAAATACCGAAGTAGATGCTCACAGTCAGCTATTGAATGGACCACAGGGCCTCCAATGGAGAAACTAGAGAAAGCACCCCAGGAACTAAGGGAACTGCAACCCTATAGGTGTAACAACAATAAGAAATAAACAGTACCCAGGAGCTCTTGTCTCAAGCTGCATATGTATCAAAAGATATTCTAGTCAGCCATCACTACAAAGAGAGGCCCATTGGATTTGTAAACTTTATATGCCCCTGTACAGGGAAACACCAGGGCCAAAAAGGGGGAGTAGGTGGGTAGAGGATAAGGGGTGGGTGGGTATGGGGGCTTTGGTATAACACTGGAAATGTAAATGAGCTAAATACCTAATAAAAAATGGAAAAAAAATAAATTACACCCTAGACATGTAGAGCCATGAGGTCCACTGGATAACTGTGGATAGAGATTGATGGTAGGGCTATTGGATTAAGTAAGGGGAGGCTTAAATAAAACTGAGAGAGTCACAGTCTCATGTGATATAAGCTGGCTTTTGTTTGTGTGTTGGTATTATATAGTATTATAATCCTTACTTGCTTTCGAGACATATTCCATATATTTCAGACTGTCCTTTATCTCACTTAATAGCTCAATATGACTATGAACCACTGATCCTCCTGCTTTCATTTTCCAGAACAGCTAGGATTAAAGAGATGCCGTACTTGATGCAGTTTTAGAGATCAAACCCAAGGCTTCATGCATGAGAATTAAGTACTCTACCAAATCTACTTCCACAGCTGCAAGCTTTCTGTTAAGGATAAGTCCAAGACAACATTTCTTAGCCTTAACACATCATGCCTATGGCTGTATTCATTAAAGTCCTCTGCTGTCTAATTCAATATCAACTTCACACAAGCCTGAGCCATTTGAGAATATTGAATTTCAATTGAGAAAATAACCCCACCAACTTTTGCCTGGAAAAAGCTTTCTTGAATTTTATTAATTAATGATCGCTATGGAAGGATATCCCAGTTGGCAGTATCAGCTCTGGACTGATGGTACTGGATGCTATTAAAAAAAAAAAAAAAGTAGGCTGATCAAAACATGGGGAATATGCCAGTATGCAATTTTCCTACATGTCCACTACTTCAGGTCTTACCTGCTCCAAATTCCAGTCTAGGGTTTCTGGTGTGACTTTCATGTATGATGAATTACAAACTTAAGTATGAACCAAACCATTTTCTCTCCCAGTTGATGTTGTTCATGATGTCTTATCACCTAAATACAATCCCTAACTAAGGCAAGTTAGTATGCCATTGTAGCTCACATGGAATACCAAGTACTGAATATTCACGGTGGGCCAGATAGAGCATAGAAATAGTGAACTTCACTGCTCATGATAATGCATACCTACTATCTCTGTACATGAAAGACAGGAGGATGAGTGTAAGTTCAATGCAATGCTGAGCTACATAGGGAGGGTCTGAGTCCAAAACAAAACAAAACAAAAACAAAAACAATAACAAAAACAAAGAAACACAAAACGGAAGGTTAATGAGATGCTAAACAAATAAAGCACTTGCTAAGCAATTGTGATGGCCTCATTCCATTCTCAGAACATACATGAATGTAAAGAGGGAACTGCATTCAGCAAAGTGATGCTCTTACTTCCACATGTGCTCTAGATCAGATATGCTACCTAATAATAATAGTAATAATAATAATAATAATAATAATAATAATAAATAATATCTTTTTAAAATGAAAAGAAAATTTATTCAGTCATATTATATTAGGCTTATAAAAAAAACTAGCTCTGAAGAAGAGAAAATGGAGTAGTATTGAAAGTTTGAGGCAAGCATGAACTGCATTAAGAAGGTTAGCACCTTATAACTTTCTGTAGGTATCCTGGCCAAAACAAGGTACATGAAAGTTTATTTTACACACATATTCAGACTATAGTCCATCACTGTTGGGGCATCAGTGCAACAGGAATTAGCAGAAACTTGACACAAGTCAAGAGTAGAGATCAAGGAATTGATGTGTGTATGGTTACTAGAGCTTAATTTGCTTTCTTTATTCTCATACACTCCAGAATCCCCATCGTAAATAATGGTGCCACAACAAGGGAAGTTCTTCCCGTAGAAATTAAAAGTAATCAAGATGCAGGCTGACAATCATGCTCACAGACTAAGTAGTATAGACAATCCTTCATTCAGATTTCCCACCCAGGCAATTCTATATTGTGTTAAGTATATAACATTAACCATTACAGATTCATTCATTTTTTTTTTCTTTTTTTTTTTTCCATTTTTTATTAGGTATTTCGCTCATTTACATTTGCAATGCTATACCAAAAGTCCCCCATAGCCACCCACCCCCTCTCCCCTACCCACCCACTCCCCTTTTATGGCCCTGGCGTTCCCCTGTACTGGGGCATATAAAGTTTGCGTGTCCAATGGGCCTCTCTTTCCAGTGATGGCCGACTAGGCCATCTTTTGATGCATATGCAGCTAGAGTCAAGAGCTCCGGGGTACTGGTTAGTTCATAATGTTGTTCCACCTATAGGGTTGCAGATCCCTTTAGCTTCTTTGGTACTTTCTCTAGCTCCTTCATTGGGGGCCATGTGATCCATCCAATAGCCGACTGTGAGCATCCACTTCTATGTTTGCTAGGCCCAGGCATACTCTGACAAGAGACAGCTAAATCAGGGTCCTTTCAGCATAATCTTGCTAGTGTATGCAATGGTGTCAGCATTTGGAAGCTGATTATGGGATGGATCCCCGGATATGGTAGTGTCTACATGGTCCATCCTTTTATCTCAACTCCAAACTTTGTCTCTGTAACTCCTTCCAAGGGTGTTTTGCTCCCACTTCTAAGGAGGGGCATAGTGTTCACACTTCAGTCTTCATTTTTCTTGAGTTTCATGTGTTTAGGAAATTGTATCTTATATCTTGGGTATCTTAGGTTTTGGGCTAATATCCACTTATCAGTGAGTACATATTGTGTGAGTTCCTTTGTGAATGTGTTACCTCACTCAGGATGATGCCCTCCAGGTCCATCCATTTGGCCAGAAATTTCATAAATTCATTCTTTTTAATAGCTGAGTAGTACTCCATTGTGTAGATGTACCACATCTTCTGTATCCATTCCTCTGTTGAGGGGCATCTGGGTTCCTTCCAGCTTCTGGCTATTATAAATAAGGCTGCTATGAACATAGTGGAGCATGTGTCCTTCTTACCAGTTGGGGCATCTTCTGGATATATGCCCAGGAGAGGTATTGCTGGATCCTCCGGTAGTACTATATCCAGTTTTCTGAGGAACCGCCAGACTGATCTCCAGAGTGGTTGTACAAGCCTGCAATCCCACCAACAATGGAGGAGTGTTCCTCTTTCTCCACATCCACGCCAGCATCTGCTGTCACCTGAATTTTTGATCTTAGCCATTCTGACTGGTGTGAGGTGGAATCTCAGGGTTGTTTTGATTTGCATTTCCCTGATGATTAAGGATGTTGAGCATTTTTTCAGGTGCTTCTCTGCCATTCGGTATTCCTCAGGTGAGAATTCTTTGTTCAGTTCTGAGCCCCATTTTTTAATGGGGTTATTTGATTTTCTGAAGTCCACCTTCTTGAGTTCTTTATATATGTTGGATATTAGTCCCCTATCTGATTTAGGATAGGTAAAGATCCTTTCCCAATCTGTTGGTGGTCTTTTTGTCCTATTGACGGTGTCTTTTGCCTTGCAGAAACTTTGGAGTTTCATTAGGTCCCATTTGTCAATTCTCGATCTTACAGAGCAAGCCATTGCTGTTCTGTTCAGGAATCTTTCCCCTGTACCCATATCTTCAAGGCTTTTCCCCACTTTCTCCTCTATAAGTTTCAGTGTCTCTGGTTTTATGTGAAGTTCCTTGATCCACTTAGATTTGACCTTAGTACAAGGAGATAAGTATGGATCGATTCGAATTCTTCTACATGATAACAACCAGTTGTGCCAGCACCAATTGTTGAAAATGCTGTCTTTCTTCCACTGGATGGTTTTAGCTCCCTTGTCGAAGATCAAGTGACCATAGGTGAGTGGGTTCATTTCTGGGTCTTCAATTCTATTCCATTGGTCTACTTGTCTGTCTCTATACCAGTACCATGCAGTTTTTATCACAATTGCCCTGTAGTAAAGCTTTATGTCAGGCATGGTGATTCCACCAGAGGTTCTTTTATCCTTGAGAAGAGTTTTTGCTATCCTAGGTTTTTTGTTATTCCAGATGAATTTGCAAATTGCTCCTTCTAATTCGTTGAAGAATTGAGTTGGAATTTTGATGGGGATTGCATTGAATCTGTAGATTGCTTTTGGCAAGATAGCCATTTTTACAATGTTGATCCTGCCAATCCATGAGCATGGGAGATCTTTCCATCTTCTGAGATCTTCTTTAATTTCTTTCTTCAGAGACTTGAAGTTTTTATCATACAGATCTTTTACTTCCTTAGTTAGAGTCACGCCGAGATATTTTATATTATTTGTGACTATTGAGAACGGTGTTGTTTCCCTAATTTCTTTCTCAGCCTGTTTATTCTTTGTGTAGAGAAAGGCCATTGACTTGTTTGAGTTAATTTTATATCCAGCTACTTCACCAAAGCTATTTATCAGGTTTAGGAGTTCTCTGGTGGAATTTTTAGGGTCACTTATATATACTATCATATCATCTGCAAAAAGTGATATATTGACTTCCTCTTTTCCAATTTGTATCCCCTTGATCTCCTTTTGTTGTCGAATTGCTCTGGCTAATACTTCAAGTACTATGTTGAAAAGGTAGGGAGAAAGTGGGCAGCCTTGTCTAGTCCCTGATTTTAGTGGGATTGCTTCCAGCTTCTCTCCATTTACTTTGATGTTGGCTACTGGTTTGCTGTAGATTGCTTTTATTATGTTTAGGTATGGGCCTTGAATTCCTGATCTTTCCAAAACTTTTATCATGAATGGGTGTTGGATCTTGTCAAATGCTTTTTCTGCATCTAACGAGATGATCATGTGGTTTTTGTCTTTGAGTTTGTTTATATAATGGATTACATTGATGGATTTTCGTATATTAAACCATCCCTGCATCCCTGGAATAAAACCTACTTGGTCAGGATGGATGATTTCTTTAATGTGTTCTTGGATTCGGTTAGCGAGAATTTTATTAAGGATTTTTGCATCGATATTCATAAGAGAAATTGGTCTGAAGTTCTCTATCTTTGTTGGATCTTTCTGTGGTTTAGGTATCAGAGTAATAGTGGCTTCATAAAATGAGTTGGGTAGAGTACCTTCTACTTCTATTTTGTGAAATAGTTTGTGCAGAACTGGAATTAGATCTTCTTTGAAGGTCTGATAGAACTCTGCACTAAACCCATCTGGTCCTGGGCTTTTTTTGGTTGGGAGACTATTAATAACTGCTTCTATTTCTTTAGGGGATATGGGACTGTTTAGAAGGTCAACTTGATCCTGATTCAACTTTGGTACCTGGTATCTGTCCAGAAATTTGTCCATTTCGTCCAGGTTTTCCAGTTTTGTTGAGTATAAGCTTTTGTAGAAGGATCTGATGGTGTTTTGGATTTCTTCAGGATCTGTTGTTATGTCTCCCTTTTCATTTCTGATTTTGTTGATTAGGATTTTGTCCCTTTGCCCTCTAGTGAGTCTAGCTAAGGGTTTATCTATCTTGTTGATTTTCTCAAAGAACCAACTCCTCGTTTGGTTAATTCTTTGAATAGTTCTTCTTGTTTCCACTTGGTTAATTTCACCCCTGAGTTTGATTATTTCCTGCCGTCTACTCCTCTTGGGTGAATTTGCTTCCTTTTTTTCTAGAGCTTTTAGATGTGTTGTCAAGCTGCTAGTATGTGCTCTCTCCCGTTTCTTCTTGGAGGTACTCAGAGCTATGAGTTTCCCTCTTAGAAATGCTTTCATTGTGTCCCAAAGGTTTGGGTACGTTGTGGCTTCATTTTCATTAAACTCTAAAAAGTCTTTAATTTCTTTCTTTATTCCTTCCTTGACCAAGGTATCATTGAGAAGAGTGTTGTTCAGTTTCCACGTGAATGTTGGCTTTCCATTCTTAATGTTGTTATTGAAGATCAGTCTTAGGCCATGGTGGTCTGATAGGATACATGGGACAATTTCAATATTTTTGTATCTGTTGAGGCTTATTTTGTGACCAATTATATGGTCAATTTTGGAGCAGGTCCCGTGAGGTGCTGAGAAGAAGGTATATCCTTTTGTTTTAGGATTAAATATTCTGTAGATATCTGTCAGGTCCATTTGTTTCATAACTTCTGTTAGTTTCACTGTGTCCCTGTTTAGTTTCTGTTTCCACGATCTGTCCATTGATGAAAGTGGTGTGTTGAGGTCTCCCACTATTATTGTGTGAGGTGCAATGTGTGTTTTGAGCTTTACTAAAGTGTCTTTAATGAATGTGGCTGCCCTTGCATTTGGAGCGTAGATATTCAGAATTGAGAGTTCCTCTTGGAGGATTTTACCTTTGATGAGTATGAAGTGTCCCTCCTTGTCTTTTTTGATAACTTTGGGTTGGAAGTCGATTTTATCCGATATTAGAATGGCTACTCCAGCCTGTTTCTTCAGACCATTTGCTTGGAAAATTGTTTTCCAGCCTTTCACTCTGAGGTAGTGTCTGTCTTTTTCCCTGAGATGGGTTTCCTGTAAGCAGCAGAATGTTGGGTCCTGTTTGTGTAGCCAGTCTGTTAGTCTATGTCTTTTTATTGGGGAATTGAGTCCATTGATATTAAGAGATATTAAGGAAAGGTAATTGTTGCTTCCTGTTATTTTTGTTGTTAAAGTTGGCATTCTGTTCTTGTGGTTGTCTTCTTTTAGGTTTGTTGATGGATTATCTTCTTGTTTTTTCTAGGGCGTGGTTCCCGTCCTTGTATTGTTTTTTTTCTGTTATTATCCTTTGAAGGGCTGGATTCGTGGAGAGATAATGGGTGAATTTAGTTTTGTCGTGGAATACTTTGGTTTCTCCATCTATGGTAATTGAGAGTTTGGCTGGGTATAGTAGCCTGGGCTGGCATTTATTTCATTCATTCATTCATTCATTTTTAACCTGTCACATAGACACATCACATTATGTTTTAGACATAACCTACCAACCCTTATTTCCAAAGTTCTCTGTGTGTTTAATAATGCAAAATACAGTTCAACTTCAAAAGTCATCATAGTCTTTAAAAACTTTACCACATCAAAAAATGTATTGTGATATCTTGTAGAAAATTATGTTATTGGTATGTATAATAGAATAATGTAAAAGTTCTTATCACAAAATAAAAATAAATATCTAGGAATAGCAAGTGATGACTATACAAAAAGCCAAAATCAAGCAGAGAAATGAAATCCTCCATTTTTGGGCCTTTTCATGGAGAAATCAGCTTTGGTGTCCCAATTCCTCTACATATGCTATCTTCAGCAAACACATTTTCTCATCATTTAAACTGATTCCATTTCTCACCTCCAGATGTCCTTGTCCAGACATTAGATCATGTCCCATCATTCTGGCATTTCTAATACTCTGGAATCTTTACAGTAGCTTAAACCTTACCTTCATAACATCATGCAACAGCCTCTTGGGGTTTCTTTGCCAGGATTCAAACTCTGTCACACAGCTCTTGGCCTCAGCTGTTCTTAAAGACTGTCTTAGTATTGCATCTTTCATATATTAAATTTAGAAAAAAGTAGACATTGCCACCAAATTTTATGACTGGCCCAAAAGGTAACCTAGTTTCACTGGACCATAGCTGTAACATCATATCTAAAGTTAATGTATCTGAAAAGTTTGACCATGTTTCATCAACACTAGTATCATTGGCGAATATAAAACATACAGAGTTTCCAAAGCTTTTTAATCATTTCCAATTCTAAGGTATGTTAATTTTAGTTTTAAACATATTCAACATATATATTTTTAGTATGAACTCCATTGTACAAAGTTCCATTTCAAGGACTTGTGATTTTGTGATTAAAAATATGAACATAAGATGTTAAAAAATGTATGCACAATGAAATAGTTTGTCCACAGACATCCAAATTCTCTCAATGTGTCTCACATTTTCTAGCCTACATTCTCCATTTAATGTTGCCTTAACTCAAGGGGATTAATAATAAACACCTTCTTACTGAAAATATTTTTTCCAAATTCAATAAAATACAATAAAATAAAAGCCAAGTCAGTTTAAAAGAATTCATTTCTGTTTGCTGGAAAACTCAAGTTGATCGTCCTGTGCTTTAAACTATTTCGAGTATTTGATATGCTCTCTACTTTATAGAGTTTGACTCACACCTTAAGTGTACCCTGAGAAGATAAGATGTTGTGGCAAATAATTTAATAATATTCAGTCAAGTTCTTACAAATCCAAAGTAACCAAAATATCTTTAGAAATCTCCAACCCTTGAAAAAACATATTATCTTGCAGATTTTATAGTATATACACCTGTACTGGCTAGTTTTATGTCAACTTGACACAGCCGGGGTTATCACAGAGAAAGGAGCTTCAGTTGAGGAAATACCTCCATGAGATCCAACTCTAAGGCATTTTCTCAATTAATGAACAAGGTGGGAAGGCCCTTTGTAGGTGGGACCATCTCTGGACTGGTAGTCTTGTGTTATATAAGAGAGCAGGCTGAGCAATCCAGGGGAAGCAAGACAGTAAAGAACATCCGTCCATGGCCGCTGCATCAGCTCCTGCATCCTGATCTGTTTGAGTTCCAGACCTAACCTCCTTGGTGATGTAAGCCAATAAATCCCTCCTTCCTCCCCAAGTTGCTTCGTGGTCATGATGTTCTGTCCAGGAATAAAAACCCCGACTAAGACAACACCCTATCCTGTTACATATATTATGCTATTTTTGTCTAAGCCCAGTTTATAGAGATAATTATGTCTGACAGAAAATAAAGCTCATTAATTTGAACAAAGAGTTTCAATAAAAGAATTTACTGTACTTTTGGAGGGATAATATGTTGAGTCAAAAAATGAGATGAACTGCCTTGTTGCTGCTCTAAGAACTTAAGAGGTTTTTTTTGCAATGATGATTTGTGGGAATTTAAAAAGGTATACATAACTACATGTGTATTGTATGTGTGTGATAGAGAGAGATTATGATAAAGTAATTTGTATTATTATTATTATTATTATTATTAACAATTTTTCATACAATATATTTTGAGCATGTGTCCCATCCCTGAATACCTCCCAGATTTTTTCCAACCATCATACCCACCCAATTTAATGTTCTTTCTCTTTCTTTCTCTCTCTTTTTCTTTCTCTCTCTAAATGAAAAAAGCAAAAAAGCCTGAATCAACAACAACAAAAAATCATGAAATCAAAAGCCTCAGAAAATCACACACACAGACACACACACACACACACACACAGACACACACCACACACACACAGACACACACCACACACACACAGACACACAAAGAGAGAGAGAGAGAGAGAGAGAGAGAGAGAGAGAGAGAGAGAGAGAGAGAGAGAGAGAGAGAGAGAGAGAGAAAGCCAAAACAAACATCTTCAAAGAAGTCCACAAAAATAACACGTGTTGTTCAACTCTCTGTAGGTATTAGTCAACTCTGGAATGTGTTTGACATGCACAGCAATATTCCATCAGAAAAAAAAAATGTTCTTTCATATGCCTGAGGGTCTCAATTTAGAACAGAGTCTATGTCCATTTCCCCATGTAAGTGTTGGGATCTCATCTATCTTGAACTTGTGCAGGTTTCATTTGTGCTACCACAGTCTTGTGAATTCTTATGTTCAACACCATTTTGTCTGGAAGAGAATGAAGAGGAAACCATATTTTTATGAAACTTAGTAAATAAGTTTTCTCCACTTAAGAATAAGAACAAATTTGTTGTTAGAGTTATAACATCTGTCTTTTCTAAGTGACCATCTCATTACAGATATGTGTTCATTCCAACTATGAAATAACTAATATAATAATGTAGACATTATTCCAATATTGGTAAATATTTACAAATTCAACTGATTTGGTAAATCAATTCAAAACTGACATTACCAATTTGAAAATTAAATAACTGTTTATTAAAATTACTAAAGTATAAAAATAAGTATGATTGCTATCAGAAAATATTGCCTTAATAAAATTAACATAAGTGAAGTAACAATTTTACTTAATATAGATTCTGTATCTCATATACATCAATACTATTTTAAGATATTATAGTCTTTATTTTATGCATCTGGGATTAGATGACATGCTGAATTTCAGTGCCTGAAATAATAATTAGAGATGGTAGATGACTGGAAGTAAACTGGATTTGATTTTTATACTGATTGTGTTTTTATAATACTAATATTTAAATCCATTGGTTACTACACTAAAGCTTTTTGAATCACTTTTTTTCAAATTTTAAAATATTATGCTATGTCTTACACTACATAGCAAGGCATTATTCAACAGATTCTTACTTTTTTAAATTGTTCTTTGTGAATGACAATGATGTGTAAGAATTAAAATCATCAATATGCTCACAAAATACCTACAATATTTTTAATATGTTGAAGAAATTTTTATATTCTGCATGTGTTAGAAAAATATCTTAATGTTCATTAGACACAGCCCTCGAAGGTATTAGGGTAATTTTTTTCTTTGAGCATAGAGATGGGTGAGTCCTTCAGTAACATTTAGAATTTCTTTTTACCATGAGCATTCTTGAATCTCGACTGTCCTGACCCATGAGAAAATCGAACAGGGTCTGAGAAACCACCTGAGGAGAGAATGGGGAACAAGAAACACAAAGAATGGACAGCAAGACAAAACAAAAACAAAAACAAAAACAAAAAAACAAAAAAAAAAACAAAAAAAACAAAAAAACAAAAACAAAAACAAAAACAAAAGAAAAAAACCTGATCAAGCTGACAAATTTTGTTTTTCCCAGGCAGGTTTTATACCCATAGAAACAGGAAATGGGGAGTGAAAATGATGCAAAATCACTTTGTTTGTGGGGGAATGCACCTGTTCCCCAAAGCAGGGTATTGACTAGGTAAAAAAAAGTTCAGCGGGAGGAACAGAAGAGAGTGGGTTGCTAAGTACCTGCCCACAAGATCTATAGCTATTTGTTCTTACCTGGGACTAGTACTTTCCTACAGAGGCCTCAACTTTTTCCACAGAAAATTCAACTAAGATAGGACTTTTCCACTAAGGCCAAAACTTTGTAAGTAAGGACTTCTGGCTGACAAGGCAGTTAACTTCACCCAGGATCAGTCCCAACACTTGACTATAAATACTGCACCTGGAAATTAAAAATAATATTTATTTGCATGAGATGCAAGCATGAACATGTCTTGATTGGATTAACAAATTTTGGATAGAATGGCTAGAAGATAAATACGAAAAGACAAATTAAAATTAAGTTAACTATTGGGTAAGTAAACCTAATTAATATGCTTTATTGGCAAAACCAGAAACTAATATAGAGAAAACCATCAAAGTTTCAACATTACGGTCAAAAGAGCTATGAAACAAAAACCTTTTTTAAAAGTAGGGATGTGAAAATTTTAATTTCTCATTTGTTTAGTGTTGCATGAGACTGTAGAAAAAATAGTGACAATGGGATAGAAGTCAACATAAGATTCAGATTCACACAAAACATTAAAATAGACAGCATTTCCTAAATAAAAGTGTAATTTCAAAACTTAGTGCAACATTTATTAATAAAATACTATTTGAAAGCATGGGGCAATGAGCAGTCTAAAGCCCACACTAAAATGTTAGCTTATCTTTGGAGTTATTAATAGTATGCCAAAATTGGCATATCTTCCTTTGAGACACGGATGCATTTGATGAAATCATATTCTCTCTAAAATTTTCATAACATCAACACTGCTGACAAGTATGAAGAAAGCAATGATTGATGTTGCAGTAAGTTTGTATTTTATTTTAATTTATTTACATACCAAGTATCCCACCTCCTGATCCCACTTCCTACAGTTCTTCAACCCATTCTTCTTCCCCATTTCCTCTGAGAGGGTGTTCCACAAGCCACCCACCCCATCTCACCTCAACATATCCCACACCAGCATCCCTGATGTATCAAGTCTCTCCAGGATTCAGTCTATCCTTTCCCACTGGGCTGGAAAAAGCAATACTCTGCTACATATGTGCCAGGGGCCATGGACTAGCCCAAGTATGCACTTTGGCTGGTGGCTTAGTCTGTCAAATCTTCCTGGGAGTTTGGGTTAATTGACACTCTTGGTAATCCTATGGGGTTGTCATCTTCTTCAGTTCTTTCAAACTTTTCTCTAACTCTTCTGTATGCGTCCAATGATTAACTGTAATTATCTGCATCTGTCTCAGTCAGTAGTTGTTAGAGACACTAGGGGCCCTGTCTATTAACTGGAGGTGGTCTTTCCAGGTTCCATCTCCCCACTGTTGGGCAGTTCGGCTAAGATCACCACCGAGTTCCGGGAGCCTCTCACATCCCAGGTGTCTGGGACTTTCTAGAGTTCCTAAGAGCTCCCCACCACCAGATTACACGTCTGGTACCTGGATCAGACCCCCTGAAACTGGAATCACGGATGATTTCAACTTACAAAGAATGTGTAGAGAAACAAATATTTTCTCTGGAAGAGCACTGTCTATCACTCCTAACCACTGAGCAATCTCTCCATTTGAAGAATAGTATTTCTTTAGGACAAGATGTCTTGTCTAGAAGTTCTTAAATTGGAAATTATAGATAAAATTCTTTTGTAACATAGGGTTAAATGTCTGAGAATATGTTTTCGTCTTTACTTTAAATAATAGATTAATTTAAAATGTTAACTGTCACTAAACAACATTAATAACTATTTTTCATTCCATTTTTCATGCTGGTTATTGAAGACTAAATAAATAGTCTGATGTTATGCTGGGCATGGTTGTGCGAGCCTTTAATCGCAGCACATGGGAGGCAGAGGCAGGTGGATTTCTGAGTTCGAGGCCAACCTGGTCTACAAAGTGAGTTCCAGGACATCCAGGGCTATACAGAGAAACTCTGTCTCACAAAACCAAAATAAATAAATAAATAAATAAAATAAAAATTTAAAAAAATTAAAAAAGATGTCTGATTTTATTGTGTGAATTGATGCATTTAAAATTAATGCAAAATATAACATATGATTATTCCCACAATGAAGATATCCATAAGATATCTTATGTGATAAAATGTTTTAGCAGTGAACTATATTTTAACAGAGAGATCATTGAGAAGCCCTTAACTTGTGTCCTTTATTATCCGAAATAGTGTGTATTATGTGTATGTATGTATATATGTATGTATGCATTGTATGTGCGTGTCTTTCTGTGAGTGTATATGAACTTTGTGGGGGTGCAAAGAGAAAGCGTTATGAACCAAGCAGTCCAGGAAGGTTGGGGTGGGGTGTCTCCTCTGGAGTTATACAACCCAGGATTTGGCTATATTTGAAGCCAGCAAACTCTAACAATAGTATTGCTAATATCCCCTTCTAAATTTGAATCATATCTCTACACCCATTGCCCAAATTGTTGCTGTATGAACAATATGGATGCTGTAAATTCAAACTCTGTCCTTGTGATTAAATAACAATCTCAGTTAACTACTAAGACATCTCTTTAGATACTCTTTTGTGAACACAGACAAATAATAAAATTCCTCTAGTTTTCGAGCTTTATGATAGCTATGAATTTCAACAAGATATCATAAGGACCTATTAATGATTAGAGGTTTGGCAAAGGTAAGTGCTTGATCATGGACCATTTTCCCCTTTGGTTAATGCCTCAAAAGTTGAATTATACCATATCAGAATATACATGAATATTTGTCTTAAGCATTACACAGAATAAAAAAAAAATAAACAGAATAGGAAAGTGAATGGAAGATAGTTTTGACATTACTAATTAATTTACAAAATAATTTTTAAGATGGAATTTAAAATGAGAAATAGTAAAGGTTATTGAAGTTCTTAAAAAACGAAATTTTTGTGGAGAAAATAATTTTCTACACTAGATCTTTAGGCTAGTCTGTTCCAATAGGGGAAAATAACTGGTATTGGTAAGACATAATTTTTATTTGCAGTATTCAGTAGGCTAATACAGAAAAATCATACTTTCCAAGGAAATTTGAGCTATGTAGTGAGATCCTATGGCTTAATAAGTGTTCTAGTAATACAAGATACCATCACCAGGAAAATATTGTAAAATGAAACCATTTAATCATGACTTGCTTACAGTTTCAGAGATTTAGTTCATTCTTACTGTGGTGGGAGTGAAGTAGCATGTAGAAAGACATGTTAATTGAGCAGTAGCGAGAGAATCTTCAGGTAGAAAGAAGAGAGAAACTCTGGTCTTGTAATGGACATTTTGAAATATCAAAATAATACCCAGTGTCAATACTTCCAAAAATGTTATACCCATTTCAACAAGGTCATACTTATTCCAACAAGTCCATACCTGCTAACTCTTTCAATAATGTTACTCAGTATTTATTCAAATATATGAAACTTATGGGGGCCATTCTTATTCACACTGTTTCTAAATACTTTCTTTTTAATTGGACACTTTATTTATTTGCATTTCAAATGTTATCTCCACTCCATGTTTTCCATCTACAACCCCTATATCCCATCTCCCCTAACCCTGATTCTATGAGGGTGTTCCCCAACCACCTACCCACTCCTGCCTCACCGCTCTAACATTAGGCAAAGAGTGTGGAATAACCACGATACAACTCACGAACTACATGAACTTCAGGAGGAAGTAAGACCAAAGAGTGGATGCTTCCGTCCTAATTAAAACAGGGAACAAAATAATCAAGGGACTTAGATGATGGGAGGGAATTGTGAAGAAGAGAAGTGGGGGAGGGGAGAAAGAAGGGAAGAATAAGGTATGGGAGAAGACAGGAGAGATGTTCAGAGGGTCAGGACATTGAACAGGGGTGTATAGCAACTGGGGGATGAGGAACTGGTGGTAAAAAAGGGAAAGTCCCAGATGCTAAGAAAACAAGAGCTTCCCAGGACTCCAGAAGGATGGCATTAGCTAAAATACTCCCACAAAGGGGACGGGAAAACCTGTCAAGACTAAATATATTTTTTAAAGAAAGAAAATAAAGTATTCTCTCCCTTCCTCTTTCTCTGTTTCTGTCTGTCTATCTGTCTCTGTCTCTGTCTCTCCCTTTCCTTTCCTTCATCTCTCCCTCCATCCCTCCCACTTGATTGTGTGGTGTGGTATGGTGGTGGTGTTGGTAGTGGAGATGGTGTGTGTGTGTGTGTGTTTCTGTGTGTGTGTGTGTGTGTGTGTGTGTGTGTGTGTGTGTGTGTGTGTGTGTGTGTGCATGTGAACACAAATATGCCTGTGAAGAAATGCCATGGTGTGCATGTATAGGTCATATGACATCAGAAGTCACTTTTATTTCTCTACAATATAGGACATAAGAGTCAAACTCAGGCAGTCAGGGTTGGCAGGAAACACTTCACCAGTTGAACCATCTCTACTGCCCATAACATAAAGGTCTATATCTAGTTTTGTTTAGTCTATATATAGTTCAGCTGACTATGGATTTACTTTCTTGCTGTATCCTGGCATAAAGACATTCTTCATATTTCTTGAGTAATTGAAAGAAGGAAAGAAGGAAAGAAGGAAAGAAGGAAAGAAGGAAGGAAGAAAGGAAGGAAGGAAGGAAGGAAGAATAAAATTATAATTTAGAAATGATATGTATTTTAAAGGATGTGATATTTGAAAAAGAATTGTACCACATAGGTTTAGATATATGAACTATTGGCTCCCCCATCGTCTGAGATATAAGAACTCTTGGCTTCCCCAAAGCCTCAGACACATTAGTATCCCAGGTGGTGCTGTTTGATAAGATTATGGAACTTGTATGTCTTAAAGCCTTGCTGGAGGAAGTTCGCCAGTAGAGACAGGCTTTGAGAGTTTATTACATCTCCCCACATCCAGTTCCCTCTCTGTTTTCTGTATGTGGCTGGAGATGTGATCTCTCACCTTGCTGCTATCCCTGCCCACTGCCTCTCCTGACATTGTGAACTATCCCTCAATATTAAGCAAAGAAATAAAAAAAATCATAAAATAAAATAAAATCCCTATCTTTCATAAATCACTTTATGTCATAGTATTTTATCACAACAAGGTAAAAACTAAAATAGAAGACTTCTTTGGAATGTAAGGTGCTGTACATTAAGTTAAAATAATTAAGTCATTAGGTAAATCAATGATATTACTGAAAAAGGACTACTGAAATCCCCATAATTTTATACTTTAGCAAGTAGTATAGTAGTGATGTTACTTTCAGAAATGTACTATGGTTATTTAAAGTATTACTATTAAAGAAAAAATAGATAAATGATATATGAGAACTCTATCCTGACAATGTTTCTGCATATATAAAATTAATCTAAAACAAAAATTGAAGATTACATAATTAAGCTTGAGATATTCCTTCCTTTCATGAATATTCAGTAGGGACATATAATTTAGGAGAAATAACAGATGTTTCAAACCTTTGTTTCATATGGCTTCTGCTACTCTGAAAATGTTTATGCAAACTGATACGCCCAAAATAAAAATCAGTAAAGAAAATTGTATTTGAACACTGACATTCTTATTATGAACCACATATATGTAAACAAATTAAAATAGTAACATAAATATTTATCTTGCTAACATTTAAAATATTGAGTAATGAAGTATTTGTGCATATTTTACTGTCTTCAAACAGAATCTCAACAATTACCTTAGGCTGTTTTTTTAACTCAAAGGCCTCATGTCTTAGTCTTCCAAGTATGGCTGTAGCTATGAGTATTAACTATCACAGCAGCAAAAATTGTTTTAGATATTTACAAGAAAACTATTAGCTGGGATATAGGTATCTGCCCCGTAGATTTTGTAAGAAAAAGAAGAATAAAATATTAATAAATTAGAATATGTTAAAAAAATTCAGTTTTGTTGCTGATTTCCTGAACAGAAAAATAATCATGATTTATATACCATATATCCAGGATTAAGTGTATAAGCTTGTGTGTATTTGTGTGTATGTTTCCGCACACACATGCACATGCACACACATGTGCACGTATCTAACTTATTTCTAAACATATAGCTTACTATAACTCTTCAAAATAAAATATCAGTTAACTCACAAAATGTCATGTTTACATGATAATAGTTCAATTTTTAGGGTAGAAACCTAGATGTCAGAAAAGATACTATTTTTTTTATATTATGAAGATAGTTATATACCCTTGAATATGTTTGACTTTTTCCCTTTAACATAGAAATGAATAATGGTTTGAAAAGTTGGTAATCTTTTTCAAACTTTTTGTTTGATCTTCCTGAGTTTTAAATCATGCACCCAGTCCCACTTATCTCCTCATCACCTTGTATCCCGCTTCTACCATTGCAACCACCCCAACAGAATAAGAATCTCATTGTGGAATTTGTAATGTCACAGTGTATATCCCACAGTGTGCCCTTTTATCTACACTTCTTTGTTTCCAAGTTGTTCATTTTAATGAGTCTTAAGAGGTCTCTGCCTTCTACAATACTATCAGTACTAATGCATAACTGTAACTCCTCTCAGATAAGCTGTTGTTGCCCTTTGTCATGGAGATCCTGTAGTATGGGATCTGTAGGGTGGCCATTTTAATCTAATTCAGCAGTTCAACAATGGGGGTCAATGTTGTGGTGGGGCAATTCAAAGCCCAGGAATTGGGCGTGAGAGGGATCTGGCTAATCAGACCACCAGCTCTGCCACACTACCACAATCTGGGAGAGCTTTCCTGCCCTTCCCAAGCTTCCCTTTCCAAATATGCAGCCAACAAGGGGCAAAAACAACTTTCATGCTACAATACTCTCAGTGCTGTCTCATTTGCGCCCCTGCCATCAAAGCCAGATTTACTGTGCTACCCAGACAAGGTAGAGGGGCCATCCCCGGCTACAGCAAGTAAGGGATGGAGCCAGGTCTCTAGTTCTCACTCCCTCTGAACATGCTCACCAGTAACCCCCCAAACCAGGGCCAGCTCCTCCCTGCTGCTCAGATGAGGTGCATGGCCTAATCTCCCAAGTGCTGCAAGAGGTGATTGGGACATTATTCCTGGGCTCTTGACCCTACCAGGGACAGCTCTCCTGCCAAGGGTGGTGAGGGTAAAAGGGAGGGAAGGGGTCTCTCCATTGTCCAAACCACTGCACAGCAAACAAGAAGCAGGACCAAGTTTCCCATGCCCATGCCTACCAGGCAGCTGATCAGAAAGCCCCAAATCTAGGGCCAGCTCTACTCTGCTGCTCAATCAAGGAAGGCTGTCACTAGAGGCAGGTTTTGAGATCATATATGCTCATGTCTGGCCAGTGTGTAGACAGCCTCTTTTTGCTGCCTGTGGATGAAGATTAGGAGCTCTTGGCTTCATCTCCAGCTCTAACAAAAGATCTTCCTGAAAATTACCATACTTCTTGGCAAGACAATAATGAAATTAACCTCTGAAACTGTAAGTCATCCCCAGCAAATTTTTTTGCTTTATAGGAATTACTGTGATCATAGTGTCTCTTCATAACAACAAAACCCAAATTTCGACACCTTCCATCCTCACCCTCCAATTCATTCTCTAAATTTCTTTCTCACATTCACATTTTATTTTATACTCTATGATAATGATTAAAACGTCCACGAAATAGTAAATAAACAGTAAATTACTAAGATTTCTTTTTGTGAATCTATTCAACATTTTATCATTTTTATCATAAATGTAACACTCTTCTTATTTCGAATACAAATAAAATCTCAAAGTAAAATGAACGGTAATAAAAGGATATTAGCCAAAGAAGTACAGATTTCCTAGGATACAATCCACAGAACTCAAGAAACTTAACAACAAGAAGGGTCCAAGTGAGAACGCTTCAATCACATTTATAAGGGAGAAGAAAGAAATCACAAGAGGCAGAGAAAGAGAGAAAGAGAAAGAGAGAAAGAGAGAGAGAGAGAGAGAGAGAGAGAGAGAGAGAGAGAGAGAGAGAGAGAGAGAGAGAGAGAGAGATTGAGAGAGAACTAGGTGGGAGATTAGGGGGGGGAAATGAACACATTCAGGTATGGGAAGGCAGGAGAAAAGCCATGAGGGCTAGCAGCCCTCCCAAGTCCACTTGCCCAGAGCATAGGAGGAACACTGGCCAGATGTGGGCTATCCTCACTAACCCTCCTTCCCCTGCCCTCATTAGTTTCCACATATTTGGTTCTAAATTTTCATTTTTTATTAAGTCTATGACAATCCTAGAACTGAGGTATCACAAAACTGGTTCATATTTGTTTTCTGCAATGATCACTTTTCATAATATTAAAAGAGCTGGAGTTCTATTCATCTCTCCATGTTAAAATTAACTAGGTCCTAAGATTGCTGTTTTTACTGACTGCATGTGCTGCTGTTCCCAGTCCATGTCTCCATTCAGAGATCAAAAACCCGCAGCAGCCTTATGACTTGACTAGGATAATTGAGAATCCTGAAATGGGTTACTGGGCCCAACTGGCTAATAAAGAAAAGCCACTTGGGATGTCATGGTTTCCATAATTAACGTTTGACATGTGCTGGCTGGCTGATAACTCATCGCCTGACACCCAACAGACTTTACAACATTCATACACAATGTAGAATCAGGGAGAATTTTTATATGTCTGGGGAAAAGAGAACTGTGGCATATGGGGACCCAGAACAATTCTATTATGCTTTTTGGGGTTGTGAAACATCGGGATGGAAGGTATTAAAGGAAGATCTTATCACAGTCACCTGACAGGGGAGGGAATCTGAAGATCAACTTAAGTTCACCAGCCTAGGAAAGCAGGAAAAGGGCTGGGAAACTGGGAAACCTTGGGGCCTCCGATTTTATATTATTGGGGGGAAAAACCTCAAACTCATTTTCACAATTAGGCTCCTGATAAAACCAATAGTAAACCCCCTGAATGTGACTGTAGGACCAAACCGAATTCTGGCAAACACTAAACCTATACCAAGATGTCTTTCCCTGAGAAACCTATGCCAAAATCTGTTCTCAAACCAGTGTTTGTTGACCTCCCAGTCCTTCCCCAGCAGGCTCCCCGCCCCTGTAGATCTGCTCTGGTCAATGATGCTAAAAACCTTTCAGATTTTGACCAGTTCCCAACCAGAGCTAACCTTCCTCTGCTGGCTGTGTTATTATGCCCTACACCCTTTTTATGAAGGTGTTGGATTTATGTCTAAATATAATGAGTCCGAGAGAGACACTGCATGCATATGGTTCCAAGAAGGCAGAACCTTAACCATACAGACCATATCAGGACAGGGGACCTGCCTGGGAAAAGTTCCCTTTTCACATCAACATATTTGTAACCAAAATACCCCCATGGTGCATTCCAAATGGGTTATTTCCCCGAACAGGCATGGTGGGCCTGTTCAACAGGGTGGACTCTGTGTGTGCATGGAGAGGTTCTTAATTCCCCTACTGCAAAGGAGTTCTCTATTTTAGTCCAATTGGTGCCATGCATAACCTATTATTCTGAGGAAATAGTGCTGAAGAACCTAATAGGGCATGTTGGGGGAGACCACAAAAGACAGAAGAGAGAAACTATTTCCCTAACGTTGGCTATAATTTTGGGAGCAGGGCTACCTGGTGCAGACACTGGAATAGCAGCCCTAACATTGTAAGATAATAACTATACAGCCTTAAATTAGATACAGATCAAGACAGCCAATGCTTAGAAAAATCCATTGCACACCTAGAGTGAAATGTAGATTCCCTGGCTGAGGTAGTTGAACAGAACAGACAAGGTTTAGACTTTGTGTTCCTGCATCAGGGAGGCTTATGTGTTGATGTATTCAAAGAATGTTGGTTTTATGTAAATCACCCTGGCATCAAAGAATCACTAGCTAAGGTTAGAGAAAGCATAGAGAGGTGCCAAAGAAAACAAGAAAACTCCAAAATCTGGCATCATTCCCTATTTGATAATTCCCCATGGTTAACTACTCTCATTTCCACAATTAAAGGGTTCCTTATAAGTTTTTTTGTTGCTGCTCACATTTGAGCCAGGCATAATTAAAAAGCTTTTGCAGTATATAATGCCGAGATTAGGGACTATTCAACTGATGGTGATGAGGTCTGTCTTAGTCAGTATTTCTATTCCTGCACAAACATCATGACCAAGAAGCAAGTTGGGGAGGAATGGGTTTATTTGGCTTACACTTCCATACACTTGGTGTTCATCACCAAGGAAGTCAGGACTGGAACTCAAGCAGGTCAGGAAGCAGGAACTGATGCAGAGGCCATGGAGGGATGTTCTTTACTGGCTTGTCTCACCTGGCTTGCTCAGCCTGCTTTCTTATAGAACCAAGACTACCAGCCCTGAGATGGTCCCACCCACAAGGGGCCTTTCCCCCTTGATCACTAATTGAGAAAATGCCTTACAGTTGAATCTTATTGAGGCATTTCCTCAACTGAAGCTCCTTTTGCTGTGATAACTCCAGCTTTGTCAAGTTAACACAAAACTAGCCAGTACAAGGTCCCAGTACAAACCAGTTAGCACAGACGATTTAGGCCTATAAAGAGTCCAAGATTGGCATCTAGCATCACCAAAAAGAGGGGAGAATGTTGTAAACCTCAGATTACTGATACTAGAGAGACTTCAGTGTTGTACAGTCAGAGGCTCCCATCCTCCTTTCCCCCTTCCTACTTCCCCTGCAGCTATACAGATAGCAAACAGGTGGTTTCTGTGCTGCATCCTCCTGCAGCAGACTGGGCTGCCTTTCCCTCCCCTAGAGTTACAATGACAGGGCCCAAAATGAGGACACATTCTCTCTGCCTCTGTGTCTGCAAAAACCAAAACTCCTGCTGGAAAGAACTCCAAGTACCTGTCTTGAGACCTTAGAGAAAAAGCAAGCTCAAGGGACACCATGGAAAAAGAAAAGGTAAGCAGATATCAGGTCACAGACAGATAAAACTGGCCATAAAGTTAGTCCTTGAACAGACACTCATTACCCCATCTCCCACTTCAGTACTATTACACCTTCTAGTCACCTTTTCTGTAAATATTTACACAATTCCTATACTGTATATAAACCCAATGTTTTTTTGGATTCAGGGTCACTTGCTAGCATTCATGCAGTGAATGCTAGTTGGGTGAACGAAGGTTGAACTTGAAAATAAGACTTTTTTGTGAGTTTCAGTAGATTTTGTAATTTCTGGGCTCATCTGGATTTCCTGTGGACCCAGAGCATAATATACTTAGCTATTAAGAATGAGGACACACAAAAAAAAGAAAAAACAAAACCACCACCAACAACAACAAAAACAAAAACAAACAAACAAACAAAAAATGAGAACATCCTGAGATTAATAGGCAAACAGATGGAACTAGAAAATACCATGGTTAGTGAGGTAACTCAGACACAAAAGAACATTCATGGTATGTGTTCACTAACAAATGGATATTAGCCAAAAACCCAAAACCAAACAAAACCAAACCAAACAAACAACAAAAAATACAGAATACACAGGATACAGTCCACAAAACTCAAAGATCTCAACAAGCTGAAGTACACAAGTGAAGACGCCTCGGTCCTAATTGGGAGGGAGAAGAAAGCAACCACAAGTTGGGAGCGAAGAACAAACATGGGAGGGAAAGTGGAAAGGGGTAGAGTAGGGGATGGATTCTGATCTGGTATTGGATAAGGGAAAAAGACTGAAGTCTTAAGGGCCAGCAGAAATAATGGAAATAGGCAAAACCAGGAAATAGGATGTTTCAAGGATGCCCTAGAATGCACCAGAGACCTGGGAGGTGAGAGATTCCAGCTTCTGGCTATTATAAATTAGGCTGCTATGAACATAGTGGAGCATATGTCCTTATTACAAGTTGGAACATCTTCTGGGTATATGCTCAAGAGAGGTATTGCAGGATCCTCCAGTAGTACTATGTCCAATTTTCTGTGGAACCACCACACTGATTTTCAGAGTGGTTGTACCAGCTTGCAATCTCACCAATAATGGAGGAGTGTTCCTCTTTCTCCACATCCCCGCCAGCATCTACTGTCACCTGAATTTTTGATCTTAGCCATTCTGACTGGTGTGAGGTGGATGGAATCTCAAGGTTGTTTTGATTTGTATCTCTCTGATTATTAAGGATGTTGAACATCTTTTTTTTTTCTCGTACATTCTGTATTCCTCAGTTGAGAATTCTTTGTTTGGTTCTGTACCCATTTTTAATAGGGTTATTTGATTTTTTGGAATTCATCTTCCTGAGTTCTTTATATATACTAGATATTAGTCTCATATATGATTTAGGATAGGTAAAGATACTTTCCCAATCTATTGGTCATCTTTTTGTCTTATTGACAGTGTCTTTTGCCTTACAGAAGCTTTGCAATTTTCTGAGGTCCGGTTTGTGAATTCTTAATCTTACAGCACAAGCCATTGCTCTTCTGTTCAAGAATTTTCCCCCTGTGCCCATATCTTAATGGCTTTAATCCACTTTCTTCTCTATAAGTTTCAGTGTCTCTGGTTTTATATGGAGTTCCTTGATCCACTTAGACTTGAGCTTCTTTTTCTTTCTTTTCTAGATATATTGGATTTTTTGCTAATATTCATTATAGAAAAATATGTGAAATGTTCGTAAAAAACATTCCTAAATGTTCCATAACCTTCCCAAACACTGTCTCTAGCTGGAGACCAACTGTTTAAATATATTAGCCTACTCAAAATATTATATATTCAAATCATAATAAGACTGAAGCTATGGTGACAGCTAGAGGCGTAAATTGCTTCTGAGTAAAATTTTCACACTAAATGGACAACTGTGACCATAGAACAGGCACTGAGTTAACATGTCAGTGGTGGGCATAAATATAACACCTCCTGTTTAAACGTGTACACTGTGTTTAAACTGTAAGACAGACTTTGCAACACCTATTCTCTTGTTTGTCTTCCCAATATTTTATTATTGAATAAAGCTTATTTGTATGAATTTTATTACTTGTCTATTTGGTTGTTATATAGGAGATAGGTTGCCAGGCATATTATTTCTATGACGTCTACCTTTGTGATTGCTAGTGTTAGTTGTTAACTTTACTAAATATTGAATTAACTAAAAGTGAAAAGCACTGGATATAAGTGATTTTTGGTTCATTGCCTCATTTGAGGTCTAAAAACCTATCCTAACACTGGGACACATATTCTTGTGCTAGCCTTTGTAAAGCACATAGAAGACCCCTTTGGTTTTTGCCTGCTTGTCTTCATTCTCACAGGTATGCTTGTTCTTTTGAAGGCTTTAGAGTATATTTCTTTGAGAGTCCAACATACACTGAAGAACATCTGGGAAATTCAGTCTTGTGGACAGAAGATCTATTGGATTCCTTGACTTTCTGACCATAGACATCCATTTTTAAATACCTGGGCTGAACCACAGTGTATAAATCCCTCTACAAACACACACACACACACACACACACACACACACACACACACACACACACACACAGACACACACACACACACACACACACACACACACACACAATTATTTCAGTTTTTTCTTTAAAGAATTTTGACTACCATACCTATCCAATCCTCTGCTACATATATAAAGTAGGGGTTATGGACTAGTACATGTATGCTCTTTGGTTAGTGGCTTAGTACCTGAGAATTCTGGGAAATCTAGTTTTTTCATGGTGTTGTTCTTCCTATAGGGTTGCAATTCCCTTCAGTTCCTTCAGTCTTTGCTCAAACTCTTCCATAGGGGTTCCTGGGTTTACACCAATGGTTGGCTGTAAATATCTGCTTCTGTCTCAGTCAGTTGCTGGCATAGCCTCCTTTAGGACAGTCATGCCATGTTCTTGTGTGAAAGCATATCTTGGTCAATTAACAAATGGACCTCCTAAAACTGAAAAGGTTCTGTAAGGCAAAGGAAACTGTCAATAGGACAAAATGGTAACCGAGTAATGGAGAAAAAATCTTTACTAACCCTACATCTGATCGAGGGCTAATATTCAAAATATACAAAGAATTCAAGAAGCTAGACTCCAGAAAAACAAACACCCTAACGAAAAAAAGAGCTCTAGAGCTAAACAAAATTCTCAATTTAGGAATCTCAAAAGCCTGAGAAGCACCTAAAGAAATGTTCAACATCCTTATTTATAGTGAAACACAAATCAACATCATGCTGAGATTCCATCCTAAACCAATGAGAATGGTTGAGACCAAAATGTCAGGTGAAAATAGCTGCTAGAGCAAATGTAGATAAAAAGAAAACTTTATCTTTGGTAGTGGGATTGCAAAGTGTTTTCCAGATTCCAAAATCTGGAAAATATTATGGCATTTCTTCATAAAATTGGAAATAAGTCTATCTGAATATTCATATATACAACTTCTGGGCATATATCCCAAAATTATCTACCATACCATAAGTAAACCTTCCGTGTTAACAGCACCTTTAATTATAATAGCGGGGGTTCAGGGACTATGCCGAACTTAGGAAATTAATCTGAACAGGTGAGAGGGTGCAACACAAAACCGGATAGCTTCTGGGACAGGCGGAGCCACAGAACCACTGAGTCAGCACCCTTTTCGGGCCACAGACAGCCAACCACCCTCCCAACCAGAGAACAGGTATCTGCCTGGTTCAGAAGGCCTCATCCTCAGGAGCAGTAGGTGCCACCTTGGTTCTGGGATGCCGCCGAACTTAGGAACTTAGTCTGCACAGGTGAGAGTCTGCACCACAGAAGCTGACAGCTTCTGGGACCTGCCAAGCAACACAGCTTCTGGAAAAGGTCCTGTTTTGGGCCCACTTCTTCAGCCAGGAGGAGTCCAAACACAAGATAATCTGTGCACCTTCCCTGTAAGAGGAGAGCTTACCAGCAGAGAGTGCTGGGAGCACTGAAACTCAGAGGAGAGAGTCTGTCTCCCAGGTCTGCTGATAGACGGTAACAGAATCACCAGAAGAACAATCTCTAAACAGAGTCAACTATAACAACTAACTCCAGAGATTACAGAATGGCGAAAGATAAATGTAGGAATCTTACTAACAGGAGCCAACACCACTCACCATCATCAGAACCCAGCACTCCCACTTCGCCTAGTCCAGGGCACCCCAACACACCCGAAATCCTAGACCCAGATTTAAAAGCATATCTCTTGATGATGGTAGAGGAAATCGAGAAGGACATTAATAACTCACTTAAAGAAATACAGGAGAACACTGCTAAAGAGTTTCAAGTCCTTAAAGAAAAACAGGAAAACACAATCAAACAGGTAGAAGTCCTTACAGAAAAAGAGGAAAACACATCCAAACAGGTGATGGAAATGAACAAAACCATACTAGACCTAAAAAGGGAAGTAGACACAATAAAGAAAACTCAAAGTGAGGCAACACTAAGATAGAAACCCTAGGAAAGAAAACAGGAACCCTAGATTTGAGCATCAGCAACAGAATACAAGAGATGGAAGAGAGAATCTCAGGTGCAAAAGATCCCATAGAGAACATCGGCACAACAATCAAAGAAAATGGAAAATGCAAAAAGATCCTAACTCAAAATATCCAGGAAATCGAGGACACAATGAGAAGACCAAACCTATGGATAATAATGGTGGATCAGAATGAAGATTTTCAACTCAAAGGACCAGCAAATATCTTCAACAAAATTATTGAAGAAAACTTCCCAAATCTAAAGAAAGAGATGCCCATGAACATACAAGAAGCCTACAGAACTCCAAATAGACTGGACCAGAAAAGAAATTCCTCCCGACACATAATAATCAGAACAACAAATGCACTAAATAAAGAGAGAATACTAAAAGCAGTAAGGGATAAAGGAAAAGTAACTTATAAAGGCAAGTCAATCAGAATTACACCAGATTTTTCATCAGAGACTATGAAAGCCAGAAGAGCCTGGACAGATGTTATACAAACACTAAGAGAACACAAATTCCAGCCACGGCTACTATACCCAGCCAAACTCTCCATTACCATAGATGGAGAAAAAAAAGTATTCCATGACAAAACCAAATTCACATATTATTTTTCCACAAATCCAGCCCTTCAAAGGATAATAACAGAAAAAAAATACAAGAATGGGAACCTTGCCCTAGAAAAAATAAGAAGGTAATCCCTCAACAAACCTAAAAGAAGACAGCCACAAAAACAGAATGCCAACTTTAACAACAAAAATAAGAGGAACCAACAATTACTTTTCCTTAATATCTCTTAATATCAATGGTCTCAACTCCCCAATAAAAAGATATAGACTAACAAACTGGCTACACAAATAGGACCCAGCATTTTGCTGCTTACAGGAAACTCATCTCAGAGAAAAAGATAGACACTACCTCAGAATGAAAGGCTGGAAAACAATTTCCCAAGCAAATGCTATGAAGAAACAAGCTGGAGTAGCCATCCTAATATCTGATAAGATTGACTTACAACCCAAAGTCATCAATAAAGACAAGGAGGGTCACTTCATTATCATCAAAGGTAAAATCCTCCAAGAGGACCTATCAATTCTGAGTGTCTATGCTCCAAATACAAGGGCAGCCACATTCATTAAAGAAACTTTAGTTAAGCTCAAAGCACACATTACACCTCACACAATAATAGTGGGAGACTTCAACACACTACTTTTACCAATGGACAGATCAAGGAAACAGAAAATAAACAGGGACATAGAGAAAGTAACAGAAGTTATGAAACAAATGGATCTGACAGATATCTACAGAACATTTTATCCTAAAAAAAAAAAGGATATACCTTCTTCTCAGCACCTCATGGTACCTTCTCCAAAATTGACCACATAATAGATCACAAAACAGGCCTCAATAGTTACAAACATATTGAAATTGTCCCATGCATCCTATCAGATCACCATGCACTAAGGCTGATCTTCAATAACAAAATAAATAATAGAAAGGCAACATTCACGTGGAAACTGAACAACACTCTTCTCAATGATAACTTGGCCAAGGAAGGAATAAAGAAAGAAAATTAAGGACTTCTTAGAGTTCAATGAAAATGAAGCCACCTCATACCCAAACTTATGGGACACAATGAAAGCATTTCTAAGAGGAAAACTCATAGCTCTGAGTGCCAACAAAAGGGAACTAGAGATAGCATACATTAGCAGCTTGACAACACACCTAAAAGCTCTAGAACAAAAGGAAGCAAATTCACCCAAGAGGAGTAGACGGCAGGAAATAATCAAACTCAGGGGCAAAATCAACCAAGTGGAAACAAGAAGAACTATTCAGAGAATCAACCAATCAAAGAGCTGGTTCTTTGAGAAAATCAACAAGATAGACAAACCCTTAGCCAGACTCACTAGAGGGCACAGGGAAAACATTCTAATTAATAAAATCTGAAATGAAAAGGGAGACATTAACAACAGATCCTGAAGAAATCCAAAAAACCATCAGATCCTTCTACAAAAAGCTATACTCAACAAAACTGGAGAACCTGGATGAAATGGAGAAGTGTCTAGACAGATACCATTTACCAAAGTTGAATCAAGATCAGGTTAATGATCTAAACAGCCCGATATCCCCCAAAGAAATAAAAGCCGTCATTAATAGTCTCCAAACCAAAAAAAAAAAAAAAAAAAGCCCAGGACGAGATGGGTTTAGTGCAGAGTTCTATCAGACTTTCAAAGAAGATCTACTCCCAGTTCTGCACAAACTATTCCACAAAATAGAAACAGAAGGTACTCTACCCAACTCATTCTATGAAGCCACAATTACTCTAATACCTAAAGCACAAAAAGACCCCACAAAGGTAGAGAACTTCAGACCAATGTCACTTATGAATATTGATGCAAAAATCCTCAATAAAGTTCTTGCTAACCATATCCAAGAACACATCAAAACAATCATCCATCCTGACAAAGTAGATTTCATCCCAGGGATGCAGGGATGGTTCAATATACGGAAATCCATCAACGTAATCCAGTATATAACAAACTCAAATACAAAAACCACATGATCATCTCGTCAGAAGCTGTGAATGCATTTGATAAAATCCAACACCCATTCATGATAAAAGTCTTGGAAAGATCAGGAATTCAAGGCCCATACCTAAACATGATAAAAACAATCTACAGCAAACCAGTAGCCAGCATCAAAGTAAATGGTGAAAAGCTTGAAGCAATCCCACTAAAATCAGGGACTAGACAAGGCTGTCCACTCTCTCCCTACCTATTCAACATTGTACTTGAAATCCTAGCCAGAGCAATTAGACAACAAAAGGAGGTCTAGGGGATACAAATTGCAAAGGGAGAAGTCAAAATATCACTTTTTGCAGATGATATGATAGTATGTATACGTGACCCTAAAAATTCCACCAGAGAACTCCTAAGCCTGATAAACAGCTTCAGAGAAGTAGCTGGATATAAAATTAACTCAAGTCAATGGCCATTCTCTACACAAAGGACAAACAGGATGAGAAAGAAATTAGGGAAACAACACCCTTCTCAATAGCCAGAAATAATATAATATACCTAGGCGTGACTGTAACTAAGAAAGTGAAAGATCTGTATGACAAGAACTTCATGCCTCTGAAGAAAGAAATTAAAGAAGAACTCAGAAGATGGAAAGATCTCCCATGCTCATGGATCGGCAGTTTCAATATATATAAAAATGGCTATCTTGCCAAAAGCAATCTACAGATTCAATGCAATCCCCATCAAAATTCCAACTCAATTCTTCAACGAATTAGAAAGAGCAATCAGCAGATTCATGTGGAATAACAAAAAACCTAGGATAGCAAAAACTCTTCTCAAGGATAAAAGAACATCTAGTGGAATAACCATGCCCAACCTAAAGCTGTACTACAGAGCAATTGTGATAAAAACTGCATGGTACTGGTATAGTGACAGACAAGTAGACCAATGGAACAGAATTGAAGACCCAAAGAAAAATTTACACACCTATGGTCACTTGATCTTTGACAAGCAAGCTAAAACCATCCAGTGGATAAAAGACAGCATTTTCAACAAATGATACTGGCACAACTGGCTGTTATCATGTAGAAGATTGCGAATTGTTCCATTCCTATATCCTTGTACTAAGGTCAAATCTAATTGGATTAAAGAACTCCACATAAAACCAGAGACACTGATACTAATAGAGGAAAAAGTTGGGAAATGCCTCGAAGATATGGTTACAGGGGAAAAATTTCTGAATAGAACAGCAATGGCTTGTGCTGTATGATCGAGAATCGATAAATGGGACCTCATAAAATTGCAAAGCTTCTGCAAGGAAAAAGACGCTGTCAATAAGACAAAAAGACCACAAACAGATTGGGAAAGGATCTTTATTTATCGCAAATTGTTAAGGGGACTAATATCCAATATATATAAAGAACTCAAGAAGATAGACTTTATATAATCAAATAACCTCTCTAAAAATGTGACTCAGAACTGAAGAAAGACTTCTCACCTGAGGAATACCGAATGGCAGAGAAGCACCTGAAAAATTTTCAACATTATTAATCATCAGGGAAATGCAAATCAAAACAACACTGAGATTCTACCTTCACACCAGTCAGAATGGCTAAAATGATAAATTCAAGTGACAGCAGATGCTGGCGAGGATGTGGAGAAAGATGAACATTCCTCCATTGTTGGTGGGATTGTAAGCTTGTACAACCACTCTGGAAATCAGTCTGGACGTTCCTCAGAAAATTGGACATAGTACTACCGGAGGATCCTGCAATACCTCTTCTGGGCATATATCCAGAAGATGTCCCAACCGGTAGGAAGGACACATTCTCCACTATGTTCATAGCAGCCTTATTTATAATAGCCAGAAGCTGGAAAGAACCCAGATGCCCCTCAACAGAGGAATGGATACAAAAAATTTGGTACATTTACACAATGGAGTGCTACTCAGCTATTAAAAAGAATGAATTCACAAAATTCCTAGGCAAATTTTTGGACCTGGAGGGCATCATCCTGAGTGAGGTAACCCAATCACAAAAGAACTCAAATGAAATGTACTCACTGATAAGTGGATATTAACCCAGAAACTTAGTATAGCAAGATATAAAATACAATATGTAAAACATATGAAACTGAAGAAGAAAGAAGTCCAAAGTGTGGACACTTTGCTCATTCTTATAATTGGAAACAATCACCCATGTAAGGAGTTACATAGACAAAGTTTGGAGCTGAGACAAAAGGATGGTCCATCTAGAGACTCTCATGGATAAAAGAACCTCTGGTGCAATCACCATGCCTGACACAAAGCTGTACTACAGAACAATTGTGATAAAAACTGCATGGTACTGATATAGTGACAGACAATTAGACCAATGAAATAGAATTGAAGACCCAGAAATGAACCAGCACACCTATTGTCAATTGATCATCTACAAGGGAGCTAAAACCATCCAGTGCAAAAAAGACTGCATTTTCAACAAATGGTGCTGGCAAAATTGGTGGTTATCATGTAGAAGAATGTGAATCAATCCATTCCTATCTCCTTGTACTAAGGTCAAATGTAAGTGGATCAAGGAGCTCCACATAAAATCAGAAACACTGAAACTTGTAGAGGAGAAAGTGGGGAAAAGCCTCAAAGATATAGGAACAGGGAAAAAATTCCTGAATAGAAGAAAAATGGCTTGTATTGTAAGATTTAGAATTGACAAATGGGAACTCATAAACCTGCACATCTTTTGTAAGGCAAAAGACACCTTCAATAAGACAAAAAGGTCACCAACAGATTGTGAAAGGATCATTCACTATCCTAAATCAGATAGGGGACTAATATCAAATATATATAAAGAACTCAAGAAGGTGTACTCCAGAAAATCAAATAAAAAACGGGGCTCAGAGCTAAAGAAAGAATTCTCACCTGAGGAATACCGAATGGCTAAGAAGCACCTGAAACAATGTTCACCATCCTTAATCAGCAGTGAAATGTAAATCAAAATAACCCTGAGATTCCATCTCACACCAATCAGAATGGCTAAGATCAAATATACAGATGACAGCAGATGCTGGCAAGGATGTGGAGAAAGCAGAAAACTCCTCCATTGTTGGTGGAATTGCAAGTATTAAATCAACTCTGGAAATCAGTCTGGCGGTTCTTCAGATAATTGGACATTGTACTACCATAGGATCACACAATACCTCTCCTGGGCATATATGCAGAAGCTGTTCCAACTAGTAAGACACATGCTCCACTATGTTCATAGCAGCTTTATTTATAATAGCCAAAAGCTGGAAAGAATCCAGATGCCTGTCAACAGAAAATGGTTACAAAATTGTGGTACATTTACACAATTCTACTACTAATAGTACAGCTATTAAAAAGAATGAGTTTAAGAAATTTATAGGCAAATGGTTGCACCTGGAGAGCATCATCCTGAGTGAGGAAACTCAATCACAAAAGAATGCTAATGATATGTACTCACTAATAAGTGGATATTAGCCCTGAAACCTAGAATACCCCCAAGATATAAGATACAATTTTCCAAACACATGAAACTCAAGAAGAACGAAAACCAAACTGTGGACACTTTGCCCCTTCTTAGAATTGGAGACAAAATACCCATGGAAGGAGTTACAGAGACACAATTTGGAGCTTAGACAAAAGGATGGACCATCTAGAGATTGCCATATGCAGGGATCCATCCACTAATCAGTCTCCAAACACTGACACCACTCCATACACTTGCAAGATTTTGCTGAATGGACCCTGATATAGCTGTCTCTTGTGAGATTATGCCAGGGCCTAGCAAACAAAGAAGTGGATGCTCACAGTAAGCTATTTGATGGATCACAGGGCCCCCGATGGAGGAGCTAGAGAAAATATCCAAGCAGCTAAAGGGATCTGCAATCCTCTAGGTTGAACAACATTATGAGCTAACCAGTACCCCAAAGCTCTTGACTGTAGCTGCATGAGTATCAAAAGATTGCCTAGTAGGCCATCACTGGAAAGAGAGCCCGATTGGGCATGCACACTAATTATGTCCCAGTACAGGGGAACGCCAGGGTCAAAAAGTGGTAGTGAGTGGGTAGGGGAGTGGGGGAGGGGAAATGTATGGGGGACTTTTGGGATAGTTTTGGAAATGTAAATGAGGAAAATACCTAATAAAATACATTAAAAAGAGATTGAGACTGAAGAAGAAAAAAGACAAAGAAAAAAAGAGAATGGCTGAGGAAAGAGAAAATAGACGAGATAGAAGCCTTGAAAAAAAATGTAACTAGGTTTGTGGCTGTACTCACAGGTGATAAAGAAGTTTATAGAAAAAGTAGACAAAGTAGGCAGAAAGACTACCTGGGTAACGCAGGGCTGAGAAGACCTCAGAACTCCAGAGGACCTCTACGACCTTTTAGATAAGGACCAATGTGCATACCATACAGAAAAGGAACACTGCACAATAGACTGTCCCAAAAAAGAAACAAATACAAGACAGCTCAAGGTTTCTCCCCTAAAAGATGATGACTAGGAGAGTCAGGGCTCAGACCCCTCCCCAAGCCTGGGGCAATCTTAATTGTGGAGGGGACCCCCACAGATTTCATTATTGATACTAGAGCAGAGATTTCAGTCCTGGAAGAGCCACTGGAGAAATTGAATACAACAACAACAACAACAACAACAACAACATCAACAACAACAAAAAAAACACCAAAAAAAAAAAAAGAACAAAACAAAACAAAACAAAATAAAGTCGTAATTGCTACTGATCAGAAACCATACTCTTGGACCACTGATAAGAAAGTTAATTTAAGAAGAAGCCAAGTAACTCATTCCTTCCTCAACATTCTTGAATGCCAACCCCATTGTTGGGCATAGATTTACTATCACATTAAAAGCCCAAATAAACTTCTCTTTGGAAGGAAATTCAATCTATTGATAAGCCCCTCTCTCTATAATTTTAGTTTCAAAATTAGAAGAAGTATATAGATTATATGAGCCTCAAGCCACATCGAGAAAAGGTCTAGAATGGACCTGGTTAGAGATATTATTTTCACGCCTGGGCAGAGATGGAAGGTATGGGAGAGGCAAACAGGGTGCCCCCCCATCATTGTAAAGCTGAAAACTGGTGCGACTTCTATTGGGATACAACTATACCCCATGAGCAGAGAGGCCCAAGAGGGCATCAGACTTCACATTCAAAGGCTCATAGAACTAGGTGTTTTGGTCCCTTGTCAATCTCCCTGGAATACTCCATTACTACCAGTTAAAAAGCCAGGCACTAATGTTTATCTGCCAGTACAAGACTTAATAAAAGTAAATGAAAGAGTATGAAATATTCATCCTACTGACCCTAACTCCTACAATCTACTTAGTTCTCTCCACCCTGACAGACATTGTTATATAGTCCTGCACCTGAAGGACACATTCTTCTGCCTAAAACTACATCCCATGAGTCAGGTAATCTTTGCTTTCAAGTGGAGAGACCCAGATTAGGGATAGGCTGGACAAACTAACTTTGAGACATTTACCTCAAAAATTCAAGAACTCTCCTATTCTCTTTGATGAAGCCTTCCACTCGGACTTGGCAATGTTCAGGTCAGTAATCCCCCAAGTTTTTCTTCTTCATTATGTTATGACCTGCTTCTTGCTGCCACCAACGAAAAATGGTACAGACTGGGAACTGAAAAAATACTGGCAGAATTGAGGGAGTTGGGATACAAGGCATCTGCTAAGAAAGCCCAGAATTGCCAGACAGAAGTAACCTATTTGGGTTATAGTCTCAGGGAAAGGAAATGGTGGCTGACAGAAGCTTGGAAAAAGACTGTAACTCAAATCCCCATCCCAACATCCTTAAAGCAGGTGAGAGAATTTGTGGGAATGCCTGGGTTTTGTAGACTCTAGATTCCAAGCTTTGCCACTCTGTCAGCCACACACTACCCCTTTACTAAAGAGACTGGGAATTTCTCATGGACCCCCATACAACAGTAGGCCTTTAAAGAGATTAAAAAGGCCTTGCTTAGTGCACCAGCCCTAGCCCTGCAAGACATGACTAAGCTTTTCACTCTATGTAGAGGAATGAGCAGGAAAAGAAAGTGGGTTTCTGATCTAAGCTCTGGGGCCATAAAAACAACCTGTGGAATACTGGTAAAAAAAACAAAAAACAAAAAACTAACAAACAAAAAACAAACAAAAAACAAACAAACAAACAAATAAAAAACTAGACACAGTGTCCAGTGGATGGCCATTGTGCTTAAAAGCTATCGATGCTTTGGCCCTATTTCTCAAAGATGCTGATAAACTGATTCTAGGTCAATAAATGATAGTGGTAGACCCGTGCCTTAGAAACCATCATTAGACCACTGCCTGATCGCTCGATGCCTAAATCTCACCTGACCCATTATCAGAACCTCTTACTGACTGAGAGAGTGCAGTTTGTACTACCTGCTATCCTGAATTCTGCCACCTTGCTGTCAGAAGCTTACAAATCCCTTCCAGAGCACCAGTGTAGGTGCATCCTGACAGAAGAAACCGGACCTAAGAAAGACCTCACTGATCAGCCATGGCCAGACTGCCCCAACTGGTGCACGGATGATAGCAGGTTTTTGGTTAAAGGTAAGCAAAAGGCAGGGGCAGCACTGGGCAATGGAAAACAAACCATCTGCACCAGCACCTTGCCTGAAGGGACATTAACCCAGAGAGCAGAGCTAATTGCAGTCACACAAGCTTTGTAGCTGGCCAAAGAGAAAAACAACAATATCTACACAGACAGCAGGTAAGTTTTCACCACCACTCACATATGTGGGACAATCTATAGGGAACGGGGGCTACTCACTTCTGCTGGGAAAGATATTAATAATAAAAAAAAATTTGATCTTATTAGAAGCCAAAACTTCAAAGTAAATTAAAAAAACAAAAAAACAAAAAACAAACAAAACCTAACAAAACAAAACAAAACAAGAACAAAACAAAAAAAAAAAACAAAATAAAACAAAATAAAACAACAACAACAAAAACAAAAACAAAACAAACAAAACAAAACAAAATAAAACAAAAACAACAACAAAACTAGACACCATACATTGTCCTGGTCACCAGAAAGGCCTTGATGCCAGAGGGAAAGGAAATCAGGTGGCTTACCTGGCTGAAAAACAGGTGGCTCAAAGAGAAAAATAAAGAACTTAAAGACCATTATAAACTCATAGACACAGGCTTTGAATAAACTCAGAAGATCAGGAACTAATTGGCAAAATACCTGAGATATGTGGGTACACTCCTCAGAAAGTAGCTAAGACCCAAGATGGTTGATATTATCTGCCCACAAGAAAAGGGCAACAATTTGTAGGCAGTCTGCACAGGCTCACACATTTGGGAAATAAGAAGCTCAAAGAAACTGTTAAGAGCTCAAACTACTATGTTATAAAAATGTCTGACATTGCTCAAGATAGTGCTAATAAATGCCAAGCCTGTGTCCTCATCAATGCCGGACACAACAAGATCGCCCCTGGAATGTGGCTAAGCTGTAACTGTCCAGAGTCATACTGAAAATTAGATTTTACTGAAGTTAAACCAGCCAAGTACAGTAATAAATATCTATCAGTTTTTATAGACACTTTTTCAGGTTGAGTAAAGCCTTCCCCAATAAGAAAGAGACCTCCAATATTATGGAAAAGAAGATATTAGAGGAAATTTTTCCAAGATTTAGCATCCCTAAGGTACTTTCCTCAGACAATGGCCCCTCCTTTGTTACCCAAGTAAGTCAAGAGTTAGCCAGACAATTGTGGATCAATCAGAAGTTACATTGTGTTTATAGACCCCAGAGTTGAGGACAGGAAGAGCAGATGAATAGAACATTAAAAGAAACCTTGAATAAATTGGCTTTAGAGACTGAAAAAAAGATTGGACAACTCTCCTTCTCTTCACTTTCTTCCAAGTACAGAACATTCAAGGAAAATTTAAACTTACACCCTTTGAAATTCACCATGGGGGACTGCCCCCATTAACAGAAGCAGGGAGAATGTGTGACCATGATGTTCCTTTTTTCCCAAACCCTTCTAGCTCCCTTGAAGGCCTTAGAACTGGTTGGAAAGGACACCTGGAAATTGCTGAAAAAAAAAAAAAAGGAACGAACCAGGAACTAACCACAGTGACACATAAAAGTCAAGTAGGGGACCCTGTCCTGGTCTGGCATCATTGTTCCAGGAACCTTGATCCCAGATACAAGTCCAGCTGCTCCTCCAGCATGTGCCTGGTTACCCATCCTGACCATACCGAGGTCCACTAGCCTGGCCCTGCTCACACTCTGAAGACACTGCAGAGGATCCTCCTCCCTCCCTGCTACCACTGACGAGAGACTCTCTAGTCTCATTTGCGGGGCTTCTGGGGCTCTCAATGTTACAAATCCTAAAGATGCAAACTTATGTTGGCCTTATTTGACAACTGGGCCAGAGGTTTAATTTTCCCAGTTCTAAGATAGGAACTATATACTAGAAGGAGTGGGGAATGTGTGACCCCCAACTTAAAGTGTTTCTCCCAGGAAGGTAAAGCCTCTAGATGTTCCCCAAACTTGTTATCCCTGATCTCTGAAAATACAGCCAGAAAGAACCTCTTTTTCTCTATAGCCAGCAAAAAGGCTTTTTGTTTCTATACTTTACAACCAGAGATGCCTCCCTTCCTGTGCCAAGGACAATAAGATAAAAATTCAGAAAAATCTCACTCCACACTCCTGCCCTATAAATTTCAGCAAGGACACCCAGAAGAAAAGAACTCTCCTCCTAACACCTCCCAACTCTTCCCAACTTCTACGAACTCTCCTCCCAACTCCTCCCAATTCCTCAGCTAGCTGTTAAAATCCCTCTACTGTCATTTTTCAGGGTCAAACTCCTCTGCCCTGCATTGTGGAGGGACTTCATCCTCAGCTTGCTGATAATAAAACCTCTTGTGTTTTTGGAGATATTTGACTGTTTCTTGAAGAGGCCAGAAGAGGGCATTACATCTCTATAGACCCTATAGCATAGGGGAATAATTTTAGGTTTCACAGAAATCATAGTTTTCCTTAAAACACATACAGATGACTTTGCATCCAACATTTAGAACTAATGTTTACCTGGAGATGTAGCTCAGTGGTAAAGCACCAAGTAACAGCTATGAGTTTCATCTTCAGTTGTGGAAAAATCAAAACAAAAGAAAACAAAAAATAAAACAACAAAAAAAACAAAACAAAATTAAAAAAACAAAAAGCAACCAAATAATCAAACAAACAAAAAAATTCAACCAACCCACCAAATTAAAAAAAAAAAACAAAAAACAAAAAACAAAAAAAGATCTTGGTTCCGGGACTCAGCAGAACTTAGGAAATTAGTCTGAACAGGTTAGAGGGTGCGCCAGAGAACCAGACAGCTTCTGGGACGGGCGGAAGCACAGAGCCGTTGAGGCAGCAGCCTGGGCGGGCCGCAGACAACCGGCCACCATCCGGACCAGAGGACAGGTGTCCGCCTGGCTTGGGAAGCGACCTCAGCCTCAGCAGCAGCGGTCGCCATCTGGGTTCCGGGACTCCGCGGGACCTAGGAAATTAGTCTGAACAGGTTAGAGGGTGCACCAGAGAACCGGACAGCTTCTGGGACGGGCGGAAGCACAGAGCCGCTGAGGCAGCAGCCTGGGCGGGCCGCAGACAACCGGCCACCATCCGGACCAGAGGACAGGTGTCCGCCTGGCTTGGGAGGTGACCTCAGCCTCAGCAGCAGCGGTCGCCATCTGGGTTCCGGGATTCCGCGGGACCTAGGAAATTAGTCTGAACAGGTTAGAGGGTGCACCAGAGAACCGGACAGCTTCTGGGACGGGCGGAAGCACAGAGCCGCTGAGGCAGCAGCCTGGGCGGGCCGCAGATAACCGGCCACCATCCGGACCAGAGGACAGGTGTCCGCCTGGCTTGGGAGGCGACCTCAGCCTCAGCAGCAGCGGTCGCCATCTTGGTTCCGGGACTCAGCAGAATTTAGGAAATTAGTCTGAACAGGTTAGAGGGTGCGCCAGAGAACCGGACAGCTTCTGGGACGGGCAGAAGCACAGAGCCGCTGAGGCAGCAGCCTGGGCGGGCCGCAGATAACCGGCCACCATCCGGACCAGAGGACAGGTGTCCGCCTGGCTCGGGAGACGGCCTCGGCCTCAGGAGCAGCGGTCACCATCTTGGTTCCAGGACTCCCTGGAACTTAGGATTTTAGTCTGCACAGGTGAGAGTCTGCACCACAGAAGCTGACAGCTTCTGGGAACTGCCAAAGCAACACAGCTTCTGAGAGAGGCCCTGTTTTGGGCCTTCTTCTTCGACCAGGAGGAGGTCCAAAAACAAGATATCTGCGCACCTTCCCTGTAAGAGAGCTTGCCAGCAGAGAGTGCTCTGAGCACTGAAACTCAGAGGAGAGAATCTGTCTCCCAGTTCTGCTGAGAGACGGTAACAGAATCACCAGAAGAACAATCTCTAAACAGAGTCAACTATAACTACTAACTCCAGAGATTACCAGATGGCGAAAGGTAAACGTAGGAATCCTACTAACAGGAACCAAGACCACTCACCATCATCAGAACCCAGTACTCCCACTTCGCCCAGTCCAGGGCACCCCAACACACCCGAAAACCTAGACCTAGATTTAAAAGCATATCTCATGATAATGGTAGAGGACATCAAGAAGGACTTTAATAAATCACTTAAAGAAATACAGGAGAACACTGCTAAAGAGTTACAAGTCCTTAAAGAAAAACAGGAAAACACAATCAAACAGGTAGAAGTCCTTACAGAAAAAGAGGAAAAAACATACAAACAGGTGATGGAAATGAACAAAACCATACTAGACCTAAAAAGGGAAGTAGAAACAATAAAGAAAACTCAAAGTGAGGCAACACTGGAGATAGAAACCCTAGGAAAGAAATCTGGAACCATAGATTTGAGCATCAGCAACAGAATACAAGAGATGGAAGAGAGAATCTCAGGTGCAGAAGATTCCATAGAGAACATCGGCACAACAATCAAAGAAAATGGAAAATGCAAAAAGATCCTAACTCAAAATATCCAGGAAATCCAGGACACAATGAGAAGACCAAACCTACGGATAATAGGAGTGGATGAGAATGAAGATTTTCAACTCAAAGGACCAGCAAACATCTTCAACAAAATTATTGAAGAAAACTTCCCAAATATAAAGAAAGAGATACCTATGAACATACAAGAAGCCTACAGAACTCCAAATAGACTGGACCAGAAAAGAAATTCCTCCCGACACATAATAATCAGAACAACAAATGCACTAAATAAAGATAGAATACTAAAAGCGGTAAGGGAAAAAGGTCAAGTAACATACAAAGGCAAGCCTATCAGAATTACACCAGATTTTTCACCAGAGACTATGAAAGCCAGAAGAGCCTGGACAGATGTTATACAGACACTAAAAGAACACAAATTCCAGCCCAGGCTACTATACCCAGCCAAACTCTCAATTACCATAGATGGAGAAACCAAAGTATTCCACGACAAAACCAAATTCTCACATTATCTCTCCACCAATCCAGCCCTTCAAAGGGTAATAACAGAAAAAAAACAATACAAGAACGGGAACAATGCCCTAGAAAAAACAAGAAGGTAATCCCCCAACAAACCTAAAAGAAGACAGCCACAAGAACAGAATGCCAACTTTAACAACAAAAATAACAGGAAGCAACAATTACTTTTCCTTAATATCTCTTAACATCAATGGTCTCAACTCCCCAATAAAAAGACATAGACTAACAAACTGGCTACACAAACAAGACCCAACATTTTGCTGTTTACAGGAGACACATCTCAGAGAAAAAGATAGACACTACCTCAGAATAAAAGGCTGGAAAACAATTTTCCAAGCAAATGGTATGAAGAAACAAGCTGGAGTAGCCATCCTAATATCTGATAAGATTGACTTCCAACCCAAAGTCATCAAAAAAGACAAGGAGGGGCACTTTGTTCTCATCAAAGGTAAAATCCTCCAAGAGGAACTCTCAATTCTGAATATCTATGCGCCAAATACAAGGGCAGCCACATTCATTAAAGAAACTTTAGTAAAGCTCAAAGCACACATTGCACCTCACACAATAATAGTGGGAGACTTCAACACACCACTTTCACCAATGGACAGATCATGGAAACAGAAACTAAACAGGGACACACTGAAACTAACAGAAGTGATGAAACAAATGGATCTGACAGATATCTACAGAACATTTTATCCTAAAACAAAAGGATATACCTTCTTCTCAGCACCTCATGGTACCTTCTCCAAAATTGACCACATAATAGGTCACAAAACAGGCCTCAACAGATTCAAAAATATTGAAATTGTCCCATGTATCCTATCAGATCACCATGCACTAAGGCTGATCTTCAATAACAAAAAAAATAACAGAAAGCCAACACTCACGTGGAAACTGAACAACACTCTTCTCAATGATACCTTGGTCAAGGAAGGAATAAAGAAAGAAATTAAAGACTTTTTAGAGTTTAATGAAAATGAAGCCACAACGTACCCAAACCTTTGGGACACAATGAAAGCATTTCTAAGAGGGAAACTCATAGCTCTGAGTGCCTCCATGAAGAAACGGGAGAGAGCACATACTAGCAGCTTGACAACACATCTAAAAGCTCTAGAAAAAAAGGAAGCAAATTCACCCAAGAGGAGTAGACGGCAGGAAATAATCAAACTCAGGGGTGAAATCAACCAAGTGGAAACAAGAAGAACTATTCAAAGAATTAACCAAACGAGGAGTTGGTTCTTTGAGAAAATCAACAAGATAGATAAACCCTTAGCTAGACTCACTAGAGGGCACAGAGACAAAATCCTAATTAACAAAATCAGAACTGAAAAGGGAGACATAACAACAGATCCTGAAGAAATCCAAAACACCATCAGATCCTTCTACAAAAGGCTATACTCAACAAAACTGGAAAACCTGGACGAAATGGACAAATTTCTGGACAGATACCAGGTACCAAAGTTGAATCAGGATCAAGTTGACCTTCTAAACAGTCCCATATCCCCTAAAGAAATAGAAGCAGTTATAAATAGTCTCCCAGCCAAAAAAAGCCCAGGTCCAGACGGGTTTAGTGCAGAGTTCTATCAGACCTTCAAAGAAGATCTAATTCCAGTTCTGCACAAACTTTTTCACAAGATAGAAGTAGAAAGTACGCTACCCAACTCATTTTATGAAGCCACTATTACTCTGATACCTAAACCACAGAAAGATCCAACAAAGATAGAGAACTTCAGACCAATTTCTCTTATGAATATCGATGCAAAAATCCTCAATAAAATTCTCGCTAACCGAATCCAAGATCACATTAAAGCAATCATCCATCCTGACCAAGTAGGTTTTATTCCAGGAATGCAGGGATGGTTTAATATACGAAAATCCATCAATGTAATCCACTATATAAACAAACTCAAAGGCAAAAACCACATGATCATCTCGTTGGATGCAGAAAAAGCATTTGACAAGATCCAACACCCATTCATGATAAAAGTTCTGGAAAGATCAGGAATTCAAGGCCCATACCTAAACATGATAAAAGCAATCTACAGCAAACCAGTAGCCAACATCAAAGTAAATGGAGAGAAGCTGGAAGCAATCCCACTAAAATCAGGGACTAGACAAGGCTGCCCACTTTCTCCCTACCTTTTCAACATAGTACTTGAAGTATTAGCCAGAGCAATTCGACAACAAAAGGAGATCAAGGGGATACAAATTGGAAAGGAGGAAGTCAAAATATCACTTTTTGCAGATGATATGATAGTATATATAAGTGACCCTAAAAATTCCACCAGAGAACTCCTAAACCTGATAAACAGCTTCGGTGAAGTAGCTGGATATAAAATTAACTCAAACAAGTCAATGGCCTTTCTCTACACAAAGAATAAACAGGCTGAGAAAGAAATTAGGGAAACAACACCCTTCTCAATAGTCACAAATAATATAAAATATCTCGGCGTGACTCTAACTAAGGAAGTGAAAGATCTGTATGATAAAAACTTCAAGTCTCTGAAGAAAGAAATTAAAGAAGATCTCAGAAGATGGAAAGATCTCCCATGCTCATGGATTGGCAGGATCAATATTGTAAAAATGGCTATCTTGCCAAAAGCAATCTACAGATTCAATGCAATCCCCATCAAAATTCCAACTCAATTCTTCAATGAATTAGAAGGAGCAATTTGCAAATTCATCTGGAATAACAAAAAACCTAGGATAGCAAAAACTCTTCTCAAGGATAAAAGAACCTCTGGTGGAATCACCATGCCGGACCTAAAGCTTTACTACAGAGCAATTGTGGTAAAAACTGCATGGTACTGGTATAGAGACAGACAAGTAGACCAATGGAATAGAATTGAAGACCCAGAAATGAACCCACACACCTATGGTCACTTGATCTTCGACAAGGGAGCTAAAACCATCCAGTGGAAGAAAGACAGCATTTTCAACAAATGGTGCTGGCACAACTGGTTGTTATCATGTAGAAGAATGCGAATCGATCCATACTTATCTCCTTGTACTAAGGTCAAATCTAAATGGATCAAAGAACTTCACATAAAACCAGAGACACTGAAACTTATAGAGGAGAAAGTGGGGAAAAGCCTTGAAGATATGGGCACAGGGGAAAAATTCCTGAACAGAACAGCAATGGCTTGTGCTGTAAGATCGAGAATTGACAAATGGGACCTAATGAAACTCCAAAGTTTCTGCAAGGCAAAAGACACCGTCAATAAGACAAAGAGACCACCAACAGATTGGGAAAGGATCTTTACCTATCCTAAATCAGATAGGGGACTAATATCCAACATATATAAAGAACTCAAGAAGGTGGACTTCAGAAAATCAAACAACCCCATTAAAAAATGGGGCTCAGAACTGAACAAAGAATTCTCACCTGAGGAATACTGAATGGCAGAGAAGCACCTGAAAAAATGTTCAACATCCTTAATCATCAGGGAAATGCAAATCAAAACAACCCTAAGATTCCACCTCACACCAGTCAGAATGTCTAAGATCAAAAATTCAGGTGACAGCAGATGCTGGCGAGGATGTGGAGAAAGAGGAACACTCCTCCATTGTTGGTGGGATTGCAGGCTTGTACAACCACTCTGGAAATCCGTCTGGCGGTTCCTCAGAAAATTGGACATAGTACTACCGGAGGATCCAGCAATACCTCTCCTGGGCATATATCCAGAAGATGCCCCAACTGGTAAGAAGGACACATGCTCCACTATGTTCATAGCAGCATTATTTATAATAGCCAGAAGCTGGAAAGAACCCAGATGCCCCTCAACAGAGGAATGGATACAGAAAATGTGGTACATCTACACAATGGAGTACTACTCAGCTATTAAAAAGAATGAATTTATGAAATTCCTAGCCAAATGGATGGACCTGGAGGGCATCATCCTGAGTGAGGTAACACATTCACAAAGGAACTCACACAATATGTACTCACTGATAAGTGGATATTAGCCCAAAACCTAGGATACCCAAGATATAAGATACAATTTCCTAAACACATGAAACTCAAGAAAAATGAAGACTGAAGTGTGGACACTATGCCCCTCCTTAGAAGTGGGAACAAAACACCCTTGGAAGGAGTTACAGAGACAAAGTTTGGAGCTGAGATTAAAGGGTGGACCATGTAGAGACTGCCTTATCCAGGGATCCACCCCATAATCAGCATCCAAACGCTGACACCATTGCATACACTAGCAAGATTTTATCGAAAGGACCCAGATGTAGCTGTCTCTTGTGAGACTATGCCGGGGCCTAGCAAACACAGAAGTGGATGCCCACAGTCAGCTAATGGATGGATCACAGGGCTCCCAATGGAGGAGCTAGAGAAAGTACCCAAGGAGCTAAAGGGATCTGCAACCCTATAGGTGGATCAACATTATGAACTAACCAGTACCCCGGAGCTCTTGACTCTAGCTGCATATGTATCAAAAGATGGCCTAGTCGGCCATCACTGGAAAGAGAGGCCCATTGGACACAGAAACTTTATATGCCCCAGAACAGGGGAACGCCAGGGCCAAAAAGGGGGAGTGGGCGGGTAGGGGAGTGGGGGTGGGTGGGTATGGGGGACTTTTGGTATAGCATTGGAAATGTAAATGAGCTAAATACCTAATAAAAAATGGAAAAAAAAAAAAAAAAAAAAAAAAAAAAAAAAAAAAAAACCTAACAAGCAAACAAAACACAGCAACAAGTCTCACAAATGAAATATGAGTCTGACAAGTTTACCTAATTAACTGTATAATGTAAACTGAGCAAGAAAACCAATTTTCTATTGTAAGGAAACAAACAAAACCAGCATTAAACACTTTAGGAGCCTAAACTTAGGTATGATTAGAGCAATAGAAATAATAATAATAATAATGGTAGTGACTACAGCAGAACAAATCTCACAGGGGGGCTAGAGAGATGGTTATTTTGGTAAATTTCTTTCTGTGAAACTATATGGAATTAAGATGGGGGTCTAGAATTCCCGTTAAAAGTACATTCTGCAGGCCAGTGCTGAGTAGGTGGAGACAGATGGCTGGCTAGCCAGCCTAGTGGTTTTTGTGAGCTGCAGATTCAGAGATATCCTGTCTCAACTTTTAAGTTGTGTCAGACAGTGGTGGCACATGCCTTAATACCTGCAGTTTTGAGGAAGAAGCAGGGAAATTTCTGAGTTTGTGGCCACCCTGGTATAAAGGGTGAGTTCCAGGACAAACAGATCTATACAGAGAAACCCTGTCTCATAAAAAAAAAAATAGTTGGAATATAATTTAGGATAAAACAGTTGTCTATTTCTGACGTCCTTATGCACACATACACTGAAATGTATACACATCGTTTTTTTTGCTGAAACTCTTTTTACCATTTACACAATCTATTCAAATTATGGTGTTTTTATTTCTTTTCTGGAAATAGAAAATATTAAGAAAGTGTCATATTTTTATTATCTCCACTGTATAATAAAATTAAACATCTATCGAGAGAAATGATCCAACATACTTTAAAACACACACACAGGGCAGGGAATGAAAGATGACTTAGGAACCGCCAGACTGATTTCCAGAGTGGTTGTACAAGCCTGAAATCCAACCAACAATGGAGGACCTGGGCATATATCCAGAAGATGCCCCAACGGGTAAGAAGGACACATGCTCCACTATGTTCATAGCAGCTTTATTTATAATAGCCAGAAGCTGGAAAGAACCCAGATGCCCCTCAACAGAGGAATGGATACAGAAAATGTGGTACATCTACACAATGGAGTACTACTCAGCTATTAAAAAGAATGAATTTATGAAATTCCTAGCCAAATGGATGGACCTGGAGGGCATCATCCTGAGTGAGGTAACACATTCACAAAGGAACTCACACACTATGTACTCACTGATAAGTGGATATTAGCCCAAAACCAAGGATACCCAAGATATAAGATACAATTTCCTAAATACATGAATCTCAAGAAAAATGAAGACTGAAGTGTCGACACTATGCCCCTCCTTTGAATTGGGAACAAAACACCCATGGAAGGAGTTACAGAGAAAAAGTTTGGAGCTGAGATGAAAGGATGGACCATATAGAGACTGCCATATCCAGGGATCCACCTCATAATCAGCATCCAAACGCTGACACCATTGCATACACTATCAAGATATTATTTAAAGGACCCAGATGTAGCTTTCTCTTGTGAGACTATGCCGGGGCCTAGCAAACACAGATGTGGATGCTCACAGTCAGCTAATGGATGGATCACAGTGCTCCCAATGGAGGAGCTAGAGAAAGTAGCCAAGGAGCTAAAGGGATCTGCAACCCTATAGGTGGAACAACATTATGAACTAACCAGTACCCCGGAGCTCTTGACTCTAGCTGCATAAGTATCAAAAGATGGCCTAGTCGGCCATCACTGGAACGAGAGGCCCATTGGACTTGCAAACTTTATATGCTCCAGTACAGGGGAATGCAAGGGCCAAAAAGGGGGAGTGGGTGGGTAGGGGAGTAAGGATGGGTGGGTATGGGGAACTTTTGGTATAGCATTGGAAATATAAATGAGCTAAATACCTAATAAAAAATGGAAAAAAAAAAGAAAGATGACTTAGACATTAAGAACACTTGTTGCTCTTGGACAGAACCAAGGTTTAGTTCTTAGGACACACATAATGGCTCACAACAATTTTTAATTCAAGATCCAGGGGACTTTGCCATCCTAGTCTAGTTTCTAAGAGCACAAGAAATGAATGTTGTATAAACACCAGACATGCATGTTGTAAAAATACAAATGTGTAAAAACACTTTAGGTAAATAAACAAAACAATTTAGAACTACCCACGACAGTCCCTTCAACTAAAACAAAGTAGGAGAGACTTCTTTGGTGTTTTGTTTTGTTTTGTTTTGTTTTTTCTTACTTTCAAGTTAGTATTGCAAACTTGAATAATGGAAAAACTCTTAGTAGTAGTGGAAGCTAAAATACTACCTCATTTTTGCTACTGTGATGATAGATGACTGATAAATCCTCTCTCACCCTTTGTAGGAATGTGTAAACAGGGCAAATCAGCAATGGGCTTGGCTAAGATTGTTTTGCTGCTGTCCAAAACCTGTTACTCAGTATGCTTTGTGATGGCCAGGAAGCTGAGTTCCTGAGGAAGTAAAGTTCTTGAGGAAGCATGGTAGGGAGAAGTCTCTGTGGAGGGATTCAGTGAACTGTTGAAAGATGTTTAATCCTGGTTCAGCTGGGGGTCCCAGTGGGATGATGGTGGAGGGATGGAGGTGTTACTAAAGGAGAAAGGAGAGCAGGTGACCCTCATTGGACTCCTGTGGTTAATGCTTCTGGATTCACAATCAACTTTACCCTAGAAAAACAGAAAAATTTTTCGCTATGGGCAGGAGATTGAACAAATTATCACCTAGCAGAAACCAGGAAGGCTAGGGAATTGGAGACCCTAAAAGTATTCTTGGGGCCTGGGGATGTGAGTTGTGAGTAAACTGGGGGTCAGTTAGTGGTGGAAACAGACTAGATCCTTTTCTGTACTGCTGCTGCCCACCAGGAATTCATTAAAAACAAACTGAAGACCAGTCTTCATTTTCCTTTACCTGGTTTTGAAAGACCAGATTTCCAAAATTTGTATATATAGGCACCAAAGTGCTTCCAAATCCAGAGGCTCCTCTCAACCTCAGAAGAGCTGGTACTTCAGACATAATTCAGGGAAGGCTGTGTTTATGTATGTGTTGTTTTGGTATAGGAAGGTAAGCTCTAACTCTATATTTCAGTATTATCTCAAAGCACATGTGCAGTGTGGACTGGCCTTGAAAATGATGTACTCAGGCTTACAAATTTACTGGGGCCTAAGGAAACATGTCTTCTATATTTTTTATATATAAATTTTATTTTTTATTTATTTATTTTTTTCATTGTTGAAGATTGAATGCAGAGCTTCTTTGTGTAGCATTAAAATATAAGTCCAGTCAGGCAAAAAGTATTTCATTAATATTTGCAAAAAAAAAATTATATATCTTGTTGTATTACCAACCAAGAACAGAATCTCCAGTAACTAATGATAATTAGAATGCAAATTCTGAAGAAGTAATTGGATATACACTATAATATGTTCAAACTTATTATTTCCTTCTTAGTGTAAGTATTTCAATGAAAGTATAATTGATTTTATAGCAAGTAATCTATATTAATATTTTGCATATGATGTATATTCCAAACAATAATTCTGAATGATTAATCTTTAATTTTAATGGTTTTCTTGGAGGGTATAGTGGTGTGGGTCAAACTCTCATTGTCATGTCTGTAGGTCAAACGCTGAGCCATCAAACTCTAACATCTGCATTCTTACTTTTTAAAACTTTAATTTTTTTATAGATTTCCAGTACAAAATCTTCTGGGAAAATTTGAAGGTACATTTTTGGATATATAATTTTTTAAAACTATATAGTATTAGCATAATTTCTATATTAGGAAATATTAGTTAATATACTGTATGACATCATAGTGAATTTTTCTTTTTATATGTAGTGTTTTGTAACTATTTTTATTTTATTTATTTATTTTTTTAAATTAATTAATTTATTTTTTTTACTAGATATTATCTTTCTTTACATTTCAAATATTAGTCCTTTCTTTGTTTCACCCCAGATAATCCCTATTCCATTTACCCTCTCTGTGTTTCTACGAGGGTCTTCCTCCATCCACCCATTTTACACTCCCCACCCTGGTACACGCTTACAATGGGGAATCAAGCCTTCACAGGACCAAGAACCTCTCCTCCCACTGATGTCTGACAAGGTCATACTCTGCTATATATGCAGCTGGAACCATAGGTTGGTGCTTAGTCCCTGGGTGCTCTGGAGAGTCTGGTTGGTTCATATTGTTGTTCTTCCTATAAGGTTGCAAACCCATTCAGCTCCTTCAGTTCTTCCTGTAACTCATCTACTGGGGACGCCATGATCAGTCTGATAGTAGTCTTTGAGAATCAGCCTCTTTTCTTGCCAAGAAATGGCTGAGCTTCTCAGGAGATAGACATATTTGGCTCCTGTCAGCAAGCACGTGTTGGTATCCACAACAGTGACTGGGTTTGGTGTCTGTATATGGGATGGATCCACAGGTTGGGCAGACAATGGATAGTTATTTCTTCAGTCTCTGCTCTGGACTTTGTCTCCATATATTTTCCAAGGAGTATTGTGTTCCCATTCTAAGAGGGATTGAAACACCCATACTCTCATCTTCTTTCTGCTTGACCTTCATGTGGTCTGTTAATTACATTTTGGATATTCTGAATTTTTAGAATAATATCCCTTCATCAGTGAGTGTGTGCCATGTTTGTAATTTTGGGATTGGGTTACCTCACACAGGATGATATATTTTATATCCTTCCATTTGCCTGTGTATTCAATGAAGTCATTGTCTTTGTATCATTAGCATATGTTTTTATCTCTATTGCTCTATTTTACAGCTTGAGGTCGAGGATGATTCCCCCTGAAGTTCTTTTATTGTTGAGAATAGTTTTTCCGTATCCTGGATTTTTTTTTATTCCAGATGATTTTGTAAATTGTTCTTTCTATCTTTATGAATAATTGAGTTTGAATTTTGAATGAGATTTCACTGAATGTATAGATGACCATTTTTACTGAATTAATCATGCCAATCTATGAGCATGGGAGGTCTTTCCATCTTCTGAGATTTTCAAATTCTTTCTTCAGAGACTTGAAGTTCTTGTCACACAGATCTTTCACTTGCTTGGTGCGAATAACAGAAAGGAATTTTCTACTTTAAGTAAATGTTAATAATATTTTAAATTTTGATTTACATTTGTTGTGGAAATTCAAAAGTTTTCCACAAAGATTTAGAAATGTACTTTATGGGTTATTATGTTTAACAGTATGGAAAAGAGTCAGTTACATATACAGGCAATTTGTATATTTTAATTGAATTGTGTTTTACACTAAGTCTTAACTGAGTCAATATAGGAAAAAAAATTAGACCTTCTATTTGGCAGAACAGAATAAAACCCTACTTTGAAATACAATTAAGAAGGAGCAATTTGCAAATTCATCTGGAATAACAAAAAACCTAGGATAACAAAAACTCTTCTCAAGGATAAAAGAACCTCTGGTGGAATCACCATGCCTGACCTAAAGCTTTACTACAGGGCAATTGTGATAAAAACTGCATGGTACTGGTATAGAGACAGACAAGTAGACCAATGGAATAGAATTGAAGACCCAGAAATGAACCCACACACCTATGGTCACTTGATCTTCGACAAGGGAGCTAAAACCATCCAGTGGAAGAAAGACAGCATTTTCAACAATTGGTGCTGGCACAACTGGTTGTTATCATGTAGAAGAATGCGAATCGATCCATACTTATCTCCTTGTACTAAGGTCAAATCTAAGTGGATCAAGGAACTTCACATAAAACCAGAGACACTGAAACTTATAGAGGAGAAAGTGGGGAAAAGCCTTGAAGATATGGGTACAGGGGAAAGATTCCTGAACAGAACAGCAATGGCTTGCTCTGTAAGATCGAGAATTGACAAATGGGACCTAATGAAACTCCAAAGTTTCTGCAAGGCAAAAGACACCGTCAATAGGACAAAAAGACCACCAACAGATTGGGAAAGGATCTTTACCTATCCTAAATCAGATAGGGGACTAATATCCAACATATATAAAGAACTCAAGAAGGTGGACTTCAGAAAATCAAATAACCCCATTAAAAAATGGGGCTCAGAACTGAACAAAGAATTCTCACCTGAGGAATACCGAATGGCAGAGAAGCACCTGAAAAAATGCTCAACATCCTTAATCATCAGGGAAATGCAAATCAAAACAACCCTGAGATTCCACCTCACACCAGTCAGAATGGCTAAGATCAAAAATTCAGGTGACAGCAGATGCTGGCGTGGATGTGGAGAAAGAGGAACACTCCTCCATTGTTGGTGGGATTGCAGGCTTGTACAACCACTCTGGAGATCAGTCTGGCGGTTCCTCAGAAAACTGGATATAGTACTACCGGAGGATCCAGCAATACCTCTCCTGGGCATATATCCAGAAGATGCCCCAACTGGTAAGAAGGACACATGCTCCACTATGTTCATAGCAGCCTTATTTATAATAGCCAGAAGCTGGAAGGAACCCAGATGCCCCTCAACAGAGGAATGGATACAGAAGATGTGGTACATCTACACAATGGAGTACTACTCAGCTATTAAAAAGAATGAATTTATGAAATTCCTGGCTAAATGGATGGACCTGGAGGGCATCATCCTGAGTGAGGTAACACATTCACAAAGGAACTCACACAATATGTACTCACTGATAAGTGGATATTAGCCCAAAACCTAAGATACCCAAGATATAAGATACAATTTCCTAAACACATGAACCTCAAGAAAAATGAAGACTGAAGTGTGAATACTATGCCCCTCCTTAGAAGTGGGAGCAAAACACCCTTGGAAGGAGTTACAGAGACAAAGTTTGGAGTTGAGATAAAAGGATGGACCATGTAGACACTACCATATCCGGGGATCCATCCCATAATCAGCTTCCAAATGCTGACACCATTGCATACACTAGCAAGATTATGCTGAAAGGACCCTGATATAGCTGTCTCTTGTCAGAGTATGCCTGGGCCTAGCAAACATAGAAGTGGATGCTCACAGTCGGCTATTGGATGGATCACATGGCCCCCAATGAAGGAGCTAGAGAAAGTACCAAAGAAGCTAAAGGGATCTGCAACCCTATAGGTGGAACAACATTATGAACTAACCAGTACCCCGGAGCACTTGACTCCAGCTGCATATGCATCAAAAGATGGCCTAGTCGGCTATCACTGGAAAGAGAGGCCCATTGGACACGCAAACTTTATATGCCCCAGTACAGGGGAACGCCAGGGCCATAAAAGGGGAGTGGGTGGGTAGGGGAGAGGGGGTGGGTGGCTATGGGGGACTTTTGGTATAGCATTGCAAATGTAAATGAGCGAAATACCTAATAAAAATGGAAAAAAAAAAGAAATACAATTAATTTTCTAAAAAAGATCATCTGTCTTTCTATCTATCTATCTATCTATCTATCTATCTATCTATCTATCTATCTATCTATCTATTTTCTATCTATCTATCTATCTATCTATCTATCTATCTATCTATCTATCTATCTATCTATCTATCTATCTATCTATCTATCTATCTATCTATCTATCAATCTATTTATCTATCTATCTGTAAACTTTAATTTTGAAAATCTAAAACATGAAATAAAACTTCTCTGATAATCTCTTAGGGAAAAAAATCTGTAATTACTTCCCATTTGATGATTTTTTACTGCTATTTTTCTTTTTATAGTATGAAAAGAACAATTTAATTTTTTTGAGCGTTCTTTTCCTATTTGTATAAATTTGACTGCTTTCATTACTTTACTTTACAGGGAAATGATCAACAACAAATTATATGAGCAGTATAAAAATATGTTTCAGATGTTGTATGTGGGTGTACAGAAATTCAATAAAGAACAAGAAGAAACAATGGTTGGTATAATAAATAATTTTATAACTAACCGCGTATACCTATATATTAATTAGGAATGGAGAAACCAGGCTTGTGTTTGACACATGAAACTAAATTAAGTCTCATTATCTAACTATACTTGGTTCTTTTCTAGTCCTACTGAATTGTAAATCAGAGAGGTATGGTTACATACTATACCAATGAAAACCACTAAGAATTTTAATGGAGACGAGATCATAAATTTCCAAGAGGCAGACATTTGCTGAGAGATGAAGAGAGGATTACCAGTTTTTACAATATGTCAGCCTCAGGTATAGTTGAAAGATAGACAAAGATTACTTACTGTTGTCATCTGGAATCTGTCGTTAATTTTAGAAAACCAACTCAACCTAGCAAATTAGTTTTTACAATCCTAAACTTAGTCCCTATTTAGTAAAAAAAAAAAAAAAAACAGTGTATGGAAACAACTTTCCTAACAAGCCTGGCAAAATACTTCTGTGGAAGATTATCACCAAACTATTTATAAACTAGTCATCAAATGGTTTCCAAGTAAGATCTGAGGCAATTACCATATTAACCATTTTTTTTAATTTGGTTGGTTAATTGTTTGGGGGGTATTCAATTTGAAATGAACAGGAGATCATTCCCTGCCTGCGAACAACGTGGAGGGTGCTGCCATTATGAGTCAGTTCAGGAAAGAGATAGGGACTACAGATAAAAATTAAATAAATACTCCAAATGAAGGCAATTTTTAAACCTTTCATAGTATGACAAAAAACACTGTAGTCATTTACAGACCAAAAGCTAGAACCTCTTTGTAGTGTGGGCATTGGGCTTACCAGCCTAGTCTCAGTATACTAACTTACTTGGAAATTATCATAAAAAATACACTGAATATTTTGACTTTAGATCTCTAAAAACCTCAGAAATACTTATCAAAATAACAGACTACAATAAATTCAACAGAATAAGTAAATAAATAACCTCAACCCTACCCAAAAAAAAAAAAAAAAAAAAAAAACCTGTAAGGACAAAACAACCTCTCAAATTTAAAACCATTAAAACCCTAAAACTCTAAATAACCCAAAGATCTTTACCCTCCTTCACCCCCCAAAAAAAAACCAAACCTGAAACCTGAAAAATACTAAAAAGCCCGAAAAAAAGCCTAAAACATTAGAAAAAATAAATCAGAAAAAAAAATCTAGAATCTTTAAACAAACACTGAAATAGTCCTAAAATCCCCCCCCAAAAGAAAAGAATAATACAATTCTGAAAACACACCTATCAGTTAGGCAGGCATTCAACTTACAGAGTTTAGCCGGCTTCTGAGTGCTGGTGTAAAAGGGGAATAAAACTATACTTGACTCCTTTTTGTTTGTATAATTGTTTTCTAAAAGATTTTTTTTTCTCTGTGGGTGAGTATATGTGTGTGATGTGTCTGTGTGTGTGTGTGTGTTTACCAAAGAGGTCATCAGATCGTCTAGAACTAGAATTGCAGGTGGTTGTGAACAACCATGTGGGTGTTAGAAATTGAACCCTGGTCCTGTGCAAAAGCAATCAGTGGGCCTAAGCAGTGAGCTATCTCCTCATTCTTTTCTGCTTGCTCTAATCTCTACTTCACTATTCATCTTGCCCAAATATGTCTTTAACTCCTACTTCTTCTGTCTGTTTTTATGTGATGAATTCTCCTTTGCTTTTCTCTTGTTTCTCCAATTTCTTCAGCAAGATTCTGCATTTTCTTTTGTTTTGGAAGATTCTAATGGAAGTCTAAATCCAGACTTTAGGGCAGTTACTTAAAATTCTTGCTGGTGGTTCTGACAATGGTTTCCTCATTTTTTTTAATTAGGTATTTTTTCATTTACATTTCCAATACTATCCCACAATTTCCCGCATACCCACCTCAACAACCCCCCCCAACCACATCTTGTCCCTGGCATACCCCTGAACTAAGGCATATAAAGTTTGCAAGACTGATGGGCCTCTCTTTCCAATGATGACCAAATAGTCCATCTTATGAGACAACTGCAGCTAGAAACATGAGCTCTGATATGCTGCTAGAAAAATGAGCTCTGAGGGGTTTCTTTAGTTCCAGTTTAGTTATATTGTTGTTCCACTTATGGGATTGCAGACCCCTTAAGTTTCTTGTGTACCTTCTCTACCTCCTCCATTTCTGTCCCTGTGATTCATCCAATAGCTGACTGTGAGCATCCACTTCTGTGTTTGCTAGGCCATGGCATAGCCTCACAAGAGACAGCTAAATCTGGGTCCTTCCAGCAAAATCTTGCAGTGTATGCAATGGTGTCAGTGATTGGAGGCTGATTATGGGATGGATCCCTAGGAATGGCAGTCTCTAGACGGTCCATCCTTTTGTCTCAGCTCCAAAGGTAGTCTCTGTAACTCTTTCCATGGGTATTTTGTTCCCAATTTTAAGAAGGGGCACAGTGTCAGCATTTTGGTCTTCAATCTCCTTAAGTTTCATATGTTTTGAAGATTGTAACTTGTATTTTGGATATTCTAAGTGTCTGGGCTAATACCCACTTATGTCACCACTAGGGTACTGGTTATTCTCCTCTGCTTCTCATTTGGTCAGAGTGATTTTCATTTTTATCTCATTTGTCTAAGATGCCAGCATGCCCTGCTTATAGACTGTGGTACAACAGATGTTTAACTTTCATAACTATTGGGTAGTGTTTTGATTTTTCTGTGTTTGCCTGAAGGAATAAAGGGGATTATTCCTCCAGCCCATAGTGACAGGCATGCTTTAGAGAAGTCAGGACTAGTGGTTCTCAATCTTCAAAATGTTGTGAAATTTAATATACAGCTCTACAACAATAATGTTATTTCATTGCAACTTCATAAATATAATTTTGCTATAGTCATGAATTGTAAAGTATATATCTTATAAACAAGATATATGATATGTGACACTTGTGAAAGAGTTGTTTGAACACTCAGATGAGTCTCATTCCATGGTTTGAAAAGCACTAATTTGGACATAATGGGGCTACAGCTGCCAATGTAGACTGTTCATCCAGTGTTGCTGGTCAGAAGTCTCCGTACTTTGAAGGCAATGGGTTTTCCCAGGAAAGGCTTCTTCTGAGTCCCCAATCTTCTGTCAACACCTGTTCACCTTGGTGATGATCACTGATGTATCAAATGACCATACTTAGTAAATTAAGTAATACAGTTTTCTTTTCCACCCTAGAAAGTGGGGATTCTAAAAATATGTCTACTAGCTAAAAGCAGTGATGGTGCTCTTCCTAGGATTCCTTACATAGTGTCCTCCTTGGATGTTCCTCTCTGATCTATACTCACCATCTATGTTACTTCCTCTCATGAACAGCACACATGATAACACTCAACCCATCTGATCTTCAGTCAGCAGAAATATACTAATTATATTTCGCATATGGCCCAGTTGCTCATGATTCTGAGGCATAATCATGCATGTTGTATTGCCAAACAGAATGACACTAATTGTCTAATATATAATGAAGCATATTTTGTATGACTTATTTCAGGAGTCTATATATTCAATGATGAACACACCATCAGCAAACGAATGAATTCTTGTGAGATGATGTCATCACAGTGGGATCCAATGTGCTAGAAAGAGAAAAGAGGGAACCAAATTCCCTTTCATAATTACACCTTTTCTATAACAGCATTATTAAATTATTTTTTATATAGGTCATATCCCTCCTGACCCATTCAATTTCTTCCAAATATATTCACAGCTAGGGATTAATTTTCAGAAAATTATTTTGGGGAAACACATGTGATTATTTCAACATCTATAGTAGTGTGGGGGCATTATTCTCCCTACATCATGTACACTTAAGATCTTTAGATACCTCCTTCCCTGTGATAGCCTTGCAGCTCACTGAGTGACATGTGCATTTGATGATAAATGATACACAAACATTGAAGCACATTACCAGATCCTGTCACCCATATCAATCTCAAAATAGCAAGAACCACACGTGAGTAGAAAAATACAAATACATTTTATAGTGTCTTGAAGCTAAAATCCCCAAATTAATCAAAATATTATTTGGACTCTGTTACTTTATACCAGTGTTTTTTTAAGTGTACAAGTCGCAGGCCTTTTCTTTGACCCTTTGCACAGGTTTATAGTGTCCTTTTACCATCTTCATCCTCCACACTATCTTCCATTGCTATCAGATCTCCCCCCTGCTGCTGCCCTTACTCTTCCAAAATACCTCCTATTTTTTAATGTCCCTCATTAAATTTATATTTTCACAAATGTCATTTTGAGTTTTACTTGTCTATCCTAATATATTGTATTTTACCGTTCCATCCATTTTTTAAAAACAAAGCCCTGCACTAATACACATAGATGAGAAATATATTAATCTCTCTCTCCCCCCTCTCTCTCTTTCTCTCTCTCTCTCTCTCTCTCTCTAACTCTCTCTCTCTCATTTTTAAGACATTCATCCAGTAGTTGACATCTAAAATCACTCCATAGCATGTATGTTTCATACAGTGAGGCAATCAATATTGATGATATGGATATGTAGTGGTCCTTCTTAGATTTTTTTTTTTGTGTGTGTGTGAACTTAAATCAACATGGGAAGATAGAATCTCAGATAAAGAACTTCCTCCATCACATTGGCCTGTGGCCACACCTTAAAGAATGTATTTTTTTTTGATGACTGTTTTTGAAGGATCTAGCTTTCCATGGATAGTGTCATATCCTATGCAGAGGATGTACAGGGTGTGGTGGGGACCATGGAAGGTACTGAAAAGGATTTTTTTTGAAGAACTGAAGATCTATGTGCCATAAACAATTAAAGTGTCCTCTAATTTGTAAGAAAATTTTATATGTACCTGTGTCCAGTATTCTGTCTACACACATTTCAAAAGTAAAATTTCCTCATCTATTTCATGATGTTTTACTGCATTTTATCTATGAAATTCCTTATAATCAGAAGTGTTGGTAAATTATAAAAACCATTAAAATATGACTGGGAGATATCAGGTTGGTTTTAACTTCATCACAACTATGTAAGCATGCCCAAGATCTATGTTTTCCTCTTACTTTCCAAAGAATTCATAATTCATGATTGCCATTGGTTTCAATACATGTCATTTAACCCTGTCAAATTCCAGCTTTGTTTGCATAAAAATAGTCCTCCTCTAAGTGTGGGTTTTCATAAAGTGAAAATTGGTGTTCTATCCAGTGTGCTGCCTCAAAGAGTCTGGCAATATTTATGATAAGAAGCACAGCTTAAAGATAACCAAGGGAAAGGTTGGAACATGAAAAATAACCACCATGGATGATGTCAAGTCAGAAACAGAAGACTTTCTCAGAACGAAAATAAAAACAAAAATGAAACAAAACAAAACACACACCAAACAAATAAATAAAAATCCAACAACCAAACAATAAAAACAATGCAAGGGTGAACTTCTTTGGCAGAATATTACTCAGATCATCAGGCCTTTCAGTTGGGATTTCATTTTTTATTTCTAGCAGGCCATATGAAAAGGTAAAGTCGAGATGCTGAACGTTTCTGAGTGTAACTAGGGAAGGAACCAGCCTGAGAGGGTTTCTATGATGTACATTGAACTAGTGTGATGTCACAGAGCACTGCCTGGAGGTTTCCCATCTATTCCACTTGGAGGCGCTAGAATCCACTGAAGGTGAGTTCACTATCTTCACAGTGGTGTGTCAAAGCCAGGTCATTTTTTCCCACAGGGTTTTCGTGCCTCATCTGTATCAGGAGACAGAATCTTGACGACTAGGATATTTTTCTTTGGGTAAGTACATTTATGAAGTAATTGGGACCCTGATAGCTACAGAAAGCTAAAAAATTTCTCTCCTACAGTGAGTTACTGTACATTCTACTTTCCCCATGTTTATTAGCTAGGGAGATGGATGGTCTAGGTTAGTTTATCTCCTGAATTTATTATCCTTGCTAACAATATCTAGTTTACAATTCCACGAAAATGCCAAAGCTCCTCTTTGTCCATGTGCACGCTAGAAGATATTAGTTCTTAATGGCTGATATTGCCTCGACTTGTTGAGTTCTTCTTAAGTTCAGAGATGCAATGGCTTCATCAAATAATCATGAAGCTGGGTCAGGAGAAACAATAAAGTACGACAGTGGTGTGCTGTGTCCCTGGGCAGATATTTGTGAATGCAGGCACTTAGCTCAGAGCTTGCACGTACAAGAGAGTCGTGGTTACCCCTCTGGCCTTTTTTTTTTTTCTTGATCATTGGGGAGTAATAATCATAGCACCACCTAAATTTACATAGAAATTCAAGGAGAGGGTCCTCCTCAGCGATGATTTTCGTTTGTTTTCTTGTACTTGTTGTCGTTGTTGTTGTTGTTGTTGTTGAGACAGGGTTCCTCTCTATAGCACTGGCTGCCCTGGAACTCACTTTGTAGACCAGGCTGGTCTCTAATTTAGAAATCTGCCTGTCCTTGCCTTCTGAGTTCTGGGATTTAATGTGTGTACCACCATGGCTGACTTATTAACTTCTTGTTTTTATAAAATTAATTTTAGAAGCTCAAAACTGTTTAGCATAGTATTCTTCACCTGCTCAGAAGTTCTCTTAGCAAAGAGTCTTGGTCCAGCATTCACTCCCAGCCCATAACCATTGCCCATCAGGAACTCATATATATGACAGAGGCAACAGCATTGTGTCTGGTTTAGCGGGCAAGATCTTCAGTCCCAGGCAATGGGCAAGTATGATATTTGAAGAGAATGAAAGACACAAGACAGTGTGATCTACCACAACAGGTCTACAGCCAGGTAGAAGACAATACCTCTGAAGAGTCTGAGCATGACATCACTCCAGAAGAAGAGTAGGAGGAAGCCTTCTTCCCAGGCTCTGGGGAATAAGGTTGGCTGCAGAATTTCTCACAGTTGGAAGGAAGGTAATGAGCCTGCCACCCATTGGAAGGCCATCATTCTAGGTCAACTGTCAACAAACCCTTCACTTTATTTGGTGAAGTATGACGGAATTCACAGTGTCTACGGACAGGAGCTCCACAGAGATGAGAGGATTTTAAATCTTAAGGTCTTGCCTCACAAAATAGTTTTTTCCTCAGGTGAGGGATGTCCACCTCGCCAGTGCCCTGGTTGGCAGAGAGGTACAACACAAATTTGAGGGGAAAGATGGCTCTGAGGACAACTGGAGTGGGATGGTGCTAGCCCAGGTGCCATTCTTAAAAGACTGGTTTTACATTTTCTACTAGAAGGATCTGGTACTCTACGTCTATCAGCTCCTGGATGACTACAAGGAAGGTAACCTCCACATCATTCCAGAGACCCCTCTGGCTGAGGCGAGATCAGGTGATGACAGTGACTTCTTAATAGGTACCTGGGTGCAGTACACCAGAGATGATGGATCCAGGAAGTTCAGAAAGGTTGTTTACAAAGTTCTAGCCAATTCTAATGTGTACTTTATCAAATTTCATGGTGACCTACATATCTATGTCTATACTCTGGTGTCAAATATCACTTAAATTGAAAAAATCACAAAGTACAGAAATGTAAACTTATAGGATTGAAAAAAAATGTTTGTTTTTCTGTGTTGGGTACCTATGGATCTTTGACAACCTCAGTATCTTTGTCAATAAAATTTGTTTTGTTCTAAAAATTAATAAGTGTGACATGACATGCTTTTAGTGAACACTTGCTTTTGTTGTTGTGAACACTCTACTTGTTGAAAGAGATGGACTATGGTGGAAAGAACATCAAAGGAAGATGAAAGTTGCAAGTCAGGCTGTGAACAGTGCATACATCTAATATCACACAGGCTAAAATGGACAGGACTTAGCTTCTGTGTTCTGTATACTGAGCAAGGAATTGGAGATATGACTTAGAGGAGCAGGGATGTCAGCAAAAGATGGATTTTAGGAAGAAGGGGAGAAAGACAGGACATAGATAGAATCTCTGGTATGAAGTTAGAGGGAGAAACAACAAGTTGGGGAAAGAGTGATAGATAAAAGGGATGTGGCCTTGTTACACAAAGTGCAACCCAGAAAACTGATCCAAAGAGACTCAGAAATCAGACAAAATCAGGTTTCATTTGAATAATGAAACCTAATGAAACTTGTCTCTCATTTTAAGATTTATTATCTATATTCATATGGTGGTAGTAGGGCATGAGCTTGAGAGTATAGGTGACCACAGAGACATGATTTGTCAGATCCCATGGAGCTGTTATTAAAGCTGATTGTTAACCATTGGATATGAATTCAAGAAAACAAATCCAGTTTTTTTTGCAGTACAATGGTGCTCTTAACAACATGGTCATCTCTCTATTCCCATTAAGATATCTTTTTAAGAAATTCAATACTAACATGCAGAAAAGATACTAGGAAGAAGTTAAGAAAGTTTAAATTGATGGTGACCTTTAAAAACAATAAAGGACACACAAAGGAGTAGAGGACACTGAGGGACAAATTAATTCTAAGATGAAGTTCTCAAAATGTGAAGCAGGAGACCCAGGAAGAATAGAAATTTTCTGCAAATAGTTAAAATTGGGCATATCAACATTAGGTTCTTTGGTTTCTTAAGAAATAGCCAGCCGATCAGTTCAAAGAGTAATTTAAAAGAGAAAATGAGTACACTGTGAGATAATATATGGTGGGGAATGGATCCTGAGTGCTTTCCCTGAGCACTCTTTGCCTGGGATGAATCCTGTGATCTTTTGGAGGTCACTGTTGAGTGCCCCAGATGACCATCAAAATGCTCCCACACTGGCCTGTTTCCTTGGCTCTCCTCCAAACATCTGACTCCCAACATACCTATGTACCATTTCAGCCTGTCTATTCCCTGGAAATTCCAGTCTTAAATTTATGTGTGACCTTATTCTCAGAAAACAGTGAAGGTGTATTCAATGCATATGTGCTGACCTCTTTTCTATGCCAGTTCTCATGGGTTTCAAACTCTATGAGGTTGCCCAATATGTTGGTCACTTCTCCTGAGTAGCCCTTGTGCTTCATGGGGGTCTTACTGGGTCCCATATGCACTCTGAGTGTTTCTTTTGTTTGTTTGGTTGGTTGGTTTTGTTGTTGTTGTAGTTTTGTTTTTGTTTTGTTTTTTGTTTGTTTGTTTGTTTTGTTTTTGTTTTTGTTTTTGTTTTGTATTTTGTTTGTGTTTTTAGTCAGGCTTGTCATGGACACAATCATTTGTGTTTTTTCTCTAGAATAAGTTTGAATGCCAAATGACTTGAAAATACTCTCTATTGCTCATTAATTTTGATATCTGGGAGAGTTTCTGTGCTAGCTGGTTGTCTTAATTAGGGTTTCAATGCTGTGAAAAAACACTATTACTAAGGCAACTCATTAGAAACATTTCGTTAGGGCTTTTAAACATTTCATTGCAGTTTCAGAGGTTCACTCCACTATCATCAAGGCAGTAAACATGCAAGTGTCTAGACATATGTGGTGGTGGAGAGGAAGCTTAGATTTATGCATCTTGATCCAATTGCTTCCAGGAACAAAGTATCTCTTCTGCATGCAGGGATGGTGTCTTCCACATGGAGCAGTTCTTTAAAGCCTCACAGTGATATACTTCCTCCAAAAAGATCACACCTATTCCTACAAGGACACACCTCCTCAAAGACCAACTACATTCAGAGTGCTAAACTGATTTCATAGCAACTTGACAAGATCTACAGTCTTAAAGAGGAGGAGCCTCAGTTGAGCAAATGCCTCATTAAGATCAAGCTGTTAGGAATTTTCTTATTTGGTGTGAGAGCACCCAGTTCATTGTGGGTGGTGACATCCTTGTGGTGGTAGTCTTGTGCTCTTTATGAAAGCAAGACTTAAGGAGCATGTCAATAAGCATCACCACTCCATGGCCTATGCATGAGCTTCTGGCTCCAGGATACTGTGTTGTTTCAGTTTCTTTCCCAACTTCTTTGATGATGAACAGCAATGTGGAATATAAGCTGAATAAATCTTTTGCTACAGTTAGCTCTTTGGACATGGTTTGTCCTTACAACAATAGAAACCTTAAGTAAGACAATTTCTTAGAGAAACAAAATATCTAATAGTGCCACTGTCACTTATCCTATAACGACAAATAATGTGCAGAAGTTTTATTTTAATTTAAAGGTAAGATATTCGCATATATCTATTGACATGTAATTTTAATATTTTGCTTCTTTCTCACACTGAAGAATACTACAATCAAAAATAACTTAGGAATAGAAGGGTTATTAGCTTACAGGTATCAGACTATTACCAAGGAAGCCAAAACAGAAACTTGAAGCACTACCAAGAAGAGTGCTTATTGCCTTGACCCTATCTTAGTTCTATTGCTGTGAAGAGACATCATGGATAAAGCAACTCTTAGGAAACAAAGCATTAACTGGGGGCTTGATTACACTTTCAGAATTTTGGTCAAACATCAAGGCAGTGACCACTGCACTGGAGCAATAGAGAACTATTGATCTTTAGATAGAGACAGATATTCTGCCATTATATTGGTTTTTTGAAACTCAAAGACCACCCTTGTTGACACAACCACTTCCTCCAATGAAGCCATATCTTCTCTCATTCCTTCTAAGCCTTAAACACACTGTCAATCCCTGGTGACTAAATATCCATTTATATGAATCTATAGGAGATATTCTTATTCAAACCACCAAAATTCATGTGGCTTGATCCAATATTTTATTTTAAATACAGAGTAAATACCTCCCTTTTATAAATGACTACTGATGAGCTTACCCACAGTGGTCTACTTTCACACATAGACCATCAAGAAAGAAAATGTCCCATAGACTTACCCAAAAACCAAGTGAATAGAGACAATTCTTCAATTGTTCTCTCTCCCAAGGTGACTCTAGATTGTCAAGTTGCAGATAAATAAAGTCCCAGCACATTAAGGTTTATCCTACTCCCACACAAACATTACTCATCACCATCTCCTCATTCTGTCCCTATATAGATCTTCTTCCCTCCATGGCAGAAGAGAAGGGTAAGTACCTCCACCAGCAAGGATACTCAATAATAGGTGACAAGTAGTGAATATGTCCTGTAACCTCACAACACCTACATTCTAATGTATGTTACACTTTCTGGGAGACACTCCAATCTGTCCAACTTCCTGCCAACTCAGCTTTGACCAGAAAAATTCTTATCAAGAAATCCATTGACTTTTACTTGATTTCTTTCTCCTGAGGGAATGGAGTTTTACCCCTTCATGGATGTATTGGTGTATGATTCATAAGTAATAAAACCCACTACTATTAACAGCTAAATCACAGGATCTATGACAAATAACAACTCACATGAGAAGCATCACATTTGGTTAAGCCTTTTCAGAAGTTTTATTTGAGTTTTAATTATATACTAAATAAATCCATTCATTTATTTATTTTTAAGTGTGTAATTTAATGATTTAATACACATTTCACACCTTTCATTTATCACTCATTTTCTGGTACTTCTTATGATATTGAAATCTACTAAAATACAATAGTGAATTTAGCAGAAGAACCAGTGGTGTGGGAAGCAGCAAAGTTCTTGAGTTTCAAAGACAACAGATACCGTGGCTGAATATTCCAGATACAACAATTAGGTAACATTGGGTTTACTCTTAGCATGCTCTTTGTAGAAAAACAAAACAAAACAAAACAAAACAAAAAAACCTTAAAGTATTAAGCCAAGTTTTCTCTGAACATGAAATGTTACTATCACTAATGAGTCACATTCATATCAATCATTTTCATCACTATTACAAGTTACCTAACTACATAATTGGAAGACGGATCCATGATCACATGATTATGAAAAGGGCATGAAGGAGCAAAACTGTTCAACTTATTGGCAGCTATTCAGCATTAACACAGGAAGGGACCAAAGACAATAAACAGCTTTCAAGACATGTCCAAATGACCACGTTCCTTTAAAAGTTTCTTACCCATTCCATGCACATCCATTGATTGTTTAACTCATTGATTAAAGCCCTCAGGTTGCAATCACTTTTTAGAGTGCATATTTTACTACCTATGAACACTGTACTGTGGACCAAAGCCTTCATCAAAGACCCATGACTGACATTTCAAAACAATTTAACCACAGAATTCTTTATGTGACGCAAAGTGAAAGGATCCATCTATCTCTTCAAGGATATCTATGTCTAGCTTTTACAAACAGAAATTGCCCAGGCCAACTGCATCAGAACCCCCAGGAGCTTTTATAAATATGAGTTCAAGAAAACAAAAATGCAATGCAAGTTCAGGATCCTGATCCTCCCCCCCCCATCCATGCATCTTAAACCCATAGGGGGGAGCCAGAATGTTAGGTAAGAAGTCTAAGCTACACCTAAACTACAACTAACTCTGAAGATATCTAGCAATCTCCAGTTCCTTTGTGGTACTTACCCACACCAAGGCTGCATTAAGGAATATGGTCTAGTGTGAGATAGTGCCAGCAGTTAATAGCAAAATCCCACTATGAGTTGAGTTGTATGTAAATGAAAATCTTGTAAGGCACAGAGGTAAGAGAGAAACTGTGTCTTTCTGCACAAAGTCAGGCCATTCTGTCTTCCATCATTGAACAGGAAGGCCTCACTATCCCTTATCGCTATCTGATAAAGTATAGACAGTTGATGAAGGATGAACAGTCAGTTTTTATTAAAGGCATTGCCTTTGAAGGTGATAGATTGGTTATGCTCTACAGGAAGCCAGATGTCCAAGAATTTATGGGAAAAACAAATGATTTGAAAGGGTTGTAACAAAGAGGAGAAGACAAGATATGAAGTTGGCAGGAGGAATTAAATGGGAATGGGCCAGGTTTTCTTCTGGGAGGAGTTACTAAAAGAATTAGAAAGAAAATTCCATCAAAATATAGTGTATGAAATTCTCAAGGGATTAAGGAAAATAGTTCTTAATATACCATTTCTGTACTGAACACATACAGACCACTTATATTGCCATCTTCTAAATAGCAACTTTTTATACAGCAGTTTCATTACATTGAGGGCAAAAGTATTCCAGAGGTTATTTAAAATAAAGAAGAATCTGGGGAGATGGCCCAGGGGTAAAGCCAAGTGTTTGGTCAAACATTCACCTATACCACAAGTGCTTAGGAATTGGAGTGGCAGAGACAGAAGGATGACTGTGGCTTCCTGAATGTCAGCCTCACTCCTAGCTCAGCAAGAAACCCTGTCACAAGGGGAAAATTAGGGAGTGAAGTAGCAGAAAACAGTATACCTTTCCCTATCCTCTGCACGTACCTGTATATTTCTGTATGCATACACACATCAACATGATAACTGTATAAAAGAGGTTACTTTGCATAAATTATAGGCAAAAGCAATGTTGTTTTAACCTAGAGACCTGAAGACTTTTATATCATTAGGGTCCTGGAGAAACTCTCCAGATATAGAGGATTGATATATCTTCTTCCTGTGCAAAGGAAACCTCAGTTAAGTGTGTGTGTCAGTGACTCTAAACATTTTTCTTCCTCTAGATTCCTATTTATACCACAAAATGGTCTGTAAATAATGAAAATATGAAAATAAGATTTTTCAGGGTGTTTGCCTTCTTTTAAAATCATATTTATAATATTTTACTAAATCGAGGTGAAATCTTCAGCTCCAAGGAACAATGTATTCAATCCTGTTGACTTCTATTTTATCCCATTATGAATAGGAATTAATTGTACATCAACATTTCCCACGATTTGAACTAAATCAAGAATAAGGGATATGTTTCCATACAAATAAGTAATGCCAATGTGGTTAATCAAGTAGAAATGTGGGGGGGGCGGGGTTAGGATGCCTTTGGATTATTTGAGAATGATGGCTGATCAGAAACATGTTATGCAAATAACCCTAACCTGTGAGAAATGAAAAGTAATGATATAAATTATACTACCAAGTGTCATGGCCACTTATTACTTGATTTTATTTTCCTTTTCATTACATGAGTCTTTCGAATATTTGTGGGACAAAGATGATCACACATTCAAATGCGGTAGTTTTCCAGGTGATAGGCTGTTTGGAATGAATTGGGACTTGTGTTATTACTAAAAGAGATTTGTCACAGGGCCTTGAAATATCAAAAAACCCATCAGGCTCTCTCTCTCTCTCTCTCTCTCTCTCTCTCTCTCTCTCTCTCTCTCTCTCTCTCTCTCTCTCTCTTTCTCTCTCTCTCTCTCCCTCCTTCATTTTTCTCTGCCATCTCCATCATAAGTTGTTTGCTCTCAACTACTGCTCTACATGTTTTGCCTCTGTGTTGCCATGGTGTCTACCATGATATCCTGGACTTGCCCTATGGAACTGTAAGACCACAATTAAATGTTTCCTCTTATAAGTTGGTTTGGTCATGATGTCTCTCACAGCAATAGAACAGTAACAAAGACATACATACTCCTGTTTATTTTTTGAAACATTCTTTATTTCTTTCATTAAAGTTACATTTTTTCAATTGAACAGTTTTAAGAATAATGTAAATGGGCCTAAATAAATAGTGCCAAAAGGGTTGGCACTCTCGGGAGGTGTGAAATAGTTTCATTAGGTGTGAAATTGGTAGAATAGATGGGGCACTGATGGAGATGTGTCTTTGTTGAGTTGGTGTGATCTTGTTGGAAGAAATGTAACAATGTGGTGGTAGGCTTGGAGGTCTGCTGTCCTTAAGCAATCCCCAGTTTGACAATGTCTCCATCTGCTTCCTCTATATCAAGTCCTAAAACTCATATCCTTCTCCAGCACTGTGTCTGTCTGAAGGCTACCATGTTTCCAGGCATGACAGTAATGGAGTAAACCTCTGAAAAGAAGTTACAAAGTGTTCAAGATTTACTATGATCATGGCGACACTTCATGGCAATAAAACCCATAATAATACTCACATAAACACTCAAAAACACATTTGATGTCTTGTGGGAACAGACTTTAAGGCCCTCTGCCTAGCTGCCTTGTAGATATTCATTCCCAAGCAGCTATCAGATGAAGATGTAGAACTCTCAGTTCCAAATGAACCATGCCTGCCTGGATTCTGCCATATTCTTACCTTGATGATAATGGACTGAACTTCTGAACCTGTAAGCCAGCCCCAATTAAATATTTTCCTAATAAAGCATTCATTGTAAGTGTGTTTGTTTACAGAAATAAAATCCTAACACACACATGTACATATTCACCTAGATATACTGAGTACAGACACACACACATGGAAACATTCACACACACACACACACACACACACACACACACACACACACACACACAAACACACACAGACACACACTCTTTCATTTACAGGGACTTTTGATTTAGCCAGTACCCATGCAAGTTCATTCGGGTGTAGAATACATGTGTTTGTGGAACATGACATTGCTCTTTCTTTTAGGAGTTATGTGGACAAAAACTGCACACTCACTTCATTCCTCTTCAACATCAGAAATCTCAACTTACAGAAAGTGTGATAATGAGAAGTAGTTTTAGATACTTTTTTTTTTCTGTGAGTAGCTTCCACATCAAGTCACAAAGTATAAATAAATATAACAGGGAATAAATTCATATTCAAATGCCATTGACAAGCTAATAATACATTCTCCATAATGAATATAAACTTTTAAATTAGAATTCCCAAGGAAATGAGACATTTGAAAAATCCTTACTTTCAGATAGGCTTTGGTATTTCTTTTCCCTGAAAAGGAACACCAATGTAAAAGACAGAATTTGGATTGCTTTGTGCACAAGTTGAATCAGAAACATTTGATAATGTGAAAATGTGCATACAGGGACTCACCACATTTTTACATACATATATATGGGGTGAAAGGAGACATCTGGAGAACAATAAGACTCTCATTAGCATTAAACATTCCTGAAGTCAACTAATAACCTCTAACAATAACAATAACAACAACAACAAATACAACAACAAGAATAGATGTTCATTAGGAAGAACTTTTTTTTTTAATAACCTTCCATTTAGCCACAGAAAGCAGGGGCATGATCCATCTGCGACACTTTATAAATACTTATTACAATTACCACTGAAATTTTTAAAATAATATGGATTTTTAAAAATGAAATTGTAGTAAAATAGATTTTTTTCAGCTGTTAAAATGGGGAAAATGTGTTCTAGAATGAAATAAAGAGTGTAAGAACTACTTGATTTTTCAATAAAGAACATCCTTATAACTCATGTGTCAGTAAGTATCAGGATTATAATGCAGTTGATTTTCTCAGTCTAGAATAATTTTAATGTGTTTGAATAATTTCCAGTTGTAAGAATGGATCTCAGAATTTTCAAAAGACAAGAAGAAGACACCAAGTATTTCCTCACTTTTGTTTCAAAAGTCTTAGTTCCTTGTCTGTAGAGTCCCAGACATTCCAGGGAAGGGTTTGAAACATCCAACAACTTCTGAGACCATAACCTCAGAGGGAAGCTGCCTTTCTCAGTAAATGGAACTAGGAAACCTGAAAAGATCCATCAAATCACTTTAGAATAAAAGTGGCAGCTGGTTCACAGAACAAGGTATCATTTAGCAACTCAGCCAAGAACTAAGAGGATTTGAAATGATAATAACACAGAGTAATAAAAACCACTATGTAGTTGTAATTTAATCGCATATATATACTTTGGACAGAGAAAGCAATCAAATCTTGGCATCTCTCTCCTCAGCCCAATGATACTCTGGGTCATGCTGCAGATTTCCCAAGTTCATGGCTCAACACAGAAATTAGAAATCTCTGGGAAACTAGAAGTAGACCATGTAAGTGCTGTGATTCCAAAGACATGATTTCAGAAATTGTTCAAGTCCTCATCTTGCTTGGAATTGAAAAAAAAAATCACATAGCACCAGAAGTAATAAGAAGTTCATGGTATCAATGTCAACAGGTAAACACTACTAAAAAATATCTGTTAAGTATTGGATTGTTACCATCACAAATGAGGAGATGATTTTTAAATGCCGTTTTATTTTAATAATTAGTAGTAATGTTAAGTGTCCAGTGTGAAACTGTGGGTGTAGGGGAAGTTGGTGAAGTGAGAGAGAACATGGCCAGCCAGAGGTTCTGTGCTCTCTGAAGGCCGACACGGGAGGAGTGAAGGATACTTACCAGGCAGCCCTGGTTGTGCATCTGGCTGTGTAAATCCACTGACACTACACGGATGGGGGTGAACTAGGGGAAGACAATGGTACCAGATTCTTAGTCTCTGGCATCCCACATTGGGCCTTGAAAAACATAGACAGTCTATTGTTTTAGAGCTTTGTTTTAGACAGCAGGGAGAAAAACAAATGTTAAAAAGATTGTTAGACTTGCCATGGCCAAAAAGAGAGATGGGGAAAGACATAGAATGAAGGACAGAAAGCAAGTTAGAGAGTAAGAAAGGTGAACGCTTAGAGAAAAAGGTAAAAGCTTACAGAGAGTAAAGATTGTAAAAGTTAGAGAGAGAGAGAGAGAGAGAGAGAGAGAGAGAGAGAGAGAGAGAGAGAGAGAGAGAGAGAGAGAGTAAGAGGGAGAGACTGATGTAGGGCCAGGTAGCCTCTCATATATTGGGCTTGTTATCTTGCTGTTGCTAGGTAACTGGAAGTTATCTAACCTGAAGATTAGAACCTTTGGTCAATTTGTATGTGACTGCTAGCCATTAGCCTCTCCTGGGCGGGCGTGACTGTGGGTTTGGTAACTTCACCAGGAGCCAGGTATCCAGAAGTACTGAGGAAATGCCTTCCTTCCCATGTAAATTACGACCCATTAGTTTTCATCAGGTTTAAGGACTTCAGCATGACTGGAGACCAGACATTTTGTACATAACCCAATGCCCCAAGATCAATGATCAAATTTAACTCTAGCCTCCAGATTTTGTGGTTTCTCAGGCAGAACAACAGCACAGAGGATGTGAGTTTGAAACTCTGGAGACTTCCACCATAAGAAATCAAGGCATGGATTTGGGGTGGGGTAAAATGATCTTAGAAGAAATTGGTAAAACAGTGAAAGGACAATTGAAAAGACTCATATGGAAAAGACCAGCAACAGGGGATGCCTCAGGAGACCATCCTGGTTTTCATAACTTGGCAAGACAAAATTCAAATGACCAGTAGTACTGGAGGAGAGTCTGTGAATGCATCAGGGAGGGTAGGGTAAGGGTAGGAAGGAGTGAGGGAGGGTGAGATAGAGGAAAAAGTAGAAGGAGAAAAAGAGAAGGAGAAAAATATGGAGAGGGAGAGGAGAAGAAGGAAGGGAAGAGGTATGGGTGGATCAGAACGACAAGGAGAAGAAGGAAGAAGAACAATAGAAGAGGATGAGGAAGAGCAAAAAAAGGAAGAGGACAAAGAGAAGGAGAAGGAGAAAAGGAGAAAGTTAAATGAGTAGGATAGAAGGTGAGAATGAGAATGAGAGCAGGAGGAAGAGAAGGAGAAGTCAAAGGTATAGAAGAAGAAAGAAGAAGAAGAAGAAGAAGAAGAAGAAGAAGAAGAAGAAGAAGAAGAAGAAGAAGAAGAAGAACAAGAAGAACAAGAACAAGAACAAGAACAAGAACAAGAAGAACAAGAACAAGAAGAACTAGAACAAGAAGAACTAGAACAAGAAGGAAGAAGAAGAAGGAAGAAGAAGAAGGAAGGAGAAGAAGGAGGAGGAGGAGGAAGAGCAAGAGAAGGAGGAAGAGGAGGAGGAAAAGGAAGAGAAGGAGGAAGAGGAGGAGGAAGAAGATGAGGAAGAGGAGGAGGAAGAGGAGGAGGAAGAGGAGGAGAAGGAGAGGGAGAAAGAAGAAAAATAAAGATGAACAGGAGGAGGCGAAGGAGGAAGATGAAGAAGAAGAAGAAGAAGAAGGAGAAGAAGAAGAAGAAGAAGAAGAAGAAGAAGAAGAAGAAGAAGAAGAAGAAGAAGAAGAAGAAGAAGAAGAAGAAGAAGAAGAAGAAGAAGAAGAAGAAGAAGAAGAAGAAGAAGAAGAAAGGGTAGTAGGAGCAGATTGAGAAAGAAAAGGAGAAGGAGAAAAGAATAAGGAGGAGAAGGATAAGACAAAGAAGGATAAAAAGTAGAAGAAGAAGAAGGAAAACAAAGAGAAGAAATTAAAAGAGATGAGAGGCATAGTTAGACAGACAGAGAGAGACAGAGAAACACAGACATACAGAGTGAGACATGCACATAAACATTCACACAGAGACACACACTTAGGCACAGAGATAGAGAAAAATATACATAGAAAGAGAGACATGCACAGAGACATTCACAGAGATATACACATTCACACAACTTAATTAAGAAGTATTTACAAAAATATATCAATGAAATTATGAGGATATTAAGTACTAAATTATGTGAGCACTGAGGAGGAATGAGATCCAACCAAATTTTGCAAGTCCTGCAACTTTCTGCATGCTTCCATACAGCTTTAGCTGTGGGAGTATCAGTTATAGGGCTGTAACTTTTGTTATCTTCATTTATAATTTACTGTGAATCTCCTTTCTCCCCCATTCAATATGGTCAGTAGTTTCCATGTGGAAGGACTTTCCAATGCATGGCATCTAGTGAGAAAGAGAAAACAATTGAAATAAAGAGTCTCTATGCTATAGCCAACTGTACAAACAATTCGTAGTTATTCTCCAAATGCAGGGCTCAAAGAACACAGAGGCTCCTCTAGCTGCTACACAGATCTTAAGTATGGCCCCACAGCATCATTGGGAACCTATTGACAATTCTCACACCTACACACACCCACACACAGAGAGAGAGAGAGAGAGAGAGAGAGAGAGAGAGAGAGAGAGAGAGAGAGAGAGAGAGAGAGAAAGGGAAGGAGGGAAGGACAATTCTCACTCAGGTCATAAAGCTATGGAGCATTACAATTTCTTGAGTTCCAGAAAAAAAGCAATTTGGAAGCTTATCTCCCTAAAAGTGAAGATTGCACTGAAATTTATGAAATGTGAGAATAATTTTAAACGTGAAAAATCATTCCACACACACACACATTAAAAAAATACATGTAGGCAAAATTGACAGCAATCTATTTGACACAACACACACACACACACACCTACACACACCCACACACACACAGAGAGAGAGAGAGAGAGAGAGAGAGAGAGAGAGAGAGAGAGAGAGAGAGAGGGGGGGGGGAAGGAAAGGAGGGAAGGAGGGAAGGAAGGAAGGAGGGGAGAGGGTTATGGGTAGAGGAAGAGGTGGAGAGACAGATGTACACTTACAATACTTATTTTTAAGTCAAGTTGTCAAAACTCCCGACACAATCAATGTACAGGAAGAGATGTATATGGCAAACACTCACCAGGGAGAGACTGTCATGATAAGGACAGCATAGTAGGAAACAACAAGTTCATCTGTGGTATTGAGAGCCTGAATGGGCCCTTCTCACATTTGGTTGGATTTAGAAGCCAAGATTTAGGTCAGAACTAGCCAGTTCCCTCCTTCTTGCGCCAGTGACCTCCTTCTGCTAGGGCACAGTCAAAAAGGTTCCACAACCTTTCTAGACAGTTTTCCCAGTTTGAGACAACTGAGAATGTGGGAGAAATCCCTCCCACCCCCAATCTTAATTAAACTAAGCCAGGCAAGTGCAAAACATTTTTGAAAACAGTTTAATTTCAATTTTGGAAAGAGAACAGAAAACTCTACTTTGAAATGGACAAAATTAGTCTTTAGGTTCCATTGTGCACCCTAAATGAAATATAATGTAAAAGATTCCGTTTTCTATGTAGCAAGTGGGGCTGAAAACAACACACTAATGGAGATAAAATGCAAAAAACTGGGATATATAGTAACAATTCAAACTGACAGTGTGAAAAACAATCTATTTACTTAACTGTCCTGTTGACCACAGTGTCATTCATCATTGTGTTAGGGGATACAATCTAGTGATTAATCATCAGGGTTTGACAGTAAAATCCTTAGGCTCAATACACCAGACATTAGCTGGAAAATGATATACAAGAATGTAATGCCCTTTGGTGTCTTCTCTGTGAATCTGTTGTATGGATGCCCTGTCGTTGGTTGTTTTAGTTGTTGGTGTTGTTTTAAAATAGAAATATTGAATGCAAAAGCAAGTGACAGGTGCCCAATAGGTCTTTGCATCCTCTCTTTCTCCTTCCCATAACTTTTTAATTTTCCCAATCCCCACATTCATTCAAAAATTCAGAAGTTCAAAAAATACAGAAACTCATTCATCATCTTTACTTTGTCTTTGCATGCTGGTTGCAATCATCTTGTAAGCATTAAAAATCAGGCTAACATACTGCCTATGTTCAACAGGGTTTCATTGATGTGAAGAGACATCATGACTCAGGAAACTCTTATAAGGAAAATTTAATTGAGGTTGTCTTACAGTTTCAGAGGGTCAGTACATTATGATCTTGGTAGGAAGCATGGCAGCATCCAGGTAGAGGAGGTGCTGGGGAAGGAATTGATTGGTCTATATCTTAGTCTGAAGGCAACCAGGTGGAATCTTGTGGCGATAGGTAGCAAAGAAGAGGATCGATTTTCGTCACTGGGTAGAGATTGTGCACTACATAAAAGCAAGCCTACACAATGATGCACTTCCTAAAACAAGCCAACACCTTGTAATAGTGTCACATCCCATGGGCAAAAGATATTCTAATCCACACACTGCATCATAGGAAAATGGCAGAGAGACATAAAGAAAGATACTGCATGATTGCATTCCTCTAGTCACAGGTGCTACACATCTACATGCTTATATGCACACATATGTGCACACACACACACACACACACACACACACACACACATATGCCTATCTGATATACATGTCCATACAAATATATTTGTCTATTTACTTACTTACTTACTTACTTACTTTGTTTTAAATTTGTTTGTGAAGAACTTTCTACATACACGTAAATGAGTTTGAGCAAATCCATCACTATCTTCTCCTCCTTGAAATGTTCCCCACTTCTCCTCCTTGAAATGTTCCCCACTTCTCCTGTATCACTTTTATCCTTAATTCCATGTGCATTTTTATATAGATGGCTGAGTCCATTTAGTGCTGACTACATATGTGTGGGTAGGGACAAATATATAGTGGAACATGGGCAACCTTTCACTAGCCAAATCCATGAAGAAAACTGGTCCTCTCCCCTGAAGCCATTAATTTCCAATAACTCCTTTATTGGTGGTGAAAGTTTCTGAGTCTCCCCCATCTATTCTTGGATTTGTCTGTGAAAATTTTGTTGATGGAAACTTAGCCACGGTGAGTAACACAAACAAACACACACACAAACACACACACACACACACACACACACACACACACACACACACACACACACACACACACACACACACCAAATTGTAAAACCAGAGGATTGTTTTAAAAGTTTACACAACGTCCAAAATTCAATTCATTTCTGTTGAAGCATTTGAATTCCATATGAGATCTGTATAAAATTAGATTATAACAATGAATATTTTAAAATTCAGTGGATCTTTATGTGTTAAATAGCACCTACTGAACAAAATCTGTTAGTGCCAAAACACTGATGGCTGCACAAGAAAAAAGTGTAAATCAGTGTTCAAAGGTAAGAATCCACAAGGTAAGGGGGTTGTCAGAGATTAAGGACATGCAGGATAGTGTATAGAAGCTCTGTAGACCAAAACAGGTATACCGTTAGCAAATAGCCTGGAAAATCTGCCATTCATTCCTTCACAATCTTATACTAGGGAAAATTGAGGTGTAAGTACCCTCAAAATTGGGAGTAAGAAAACGTTAATATACACCAGGTCTCCTTACTAAAAGGAGTATGGACTGATATCTACAGTGTGAAAGAATTTAGAAATGGCAATGTCCGTTTTTATCTTTTCTGTGACAAAACTGTGTTATTGAGGGGCTGGAGAGATGGCTCAGAACCCTTTGCACCCTCGCATCTGTCTCTAAGTCTGGGAGATCTGACTTCTTCTTCTGGCCATTCCAGGTACTGCAGCCATGTGGCATACACAAAACCTACTTTATATATTATAATGAGATATTTAGTTGTTATTAGTGCCCCAAATTTTGAGACTCTCTTATAAGCATCACCTGTCAATTAAATAATGTATATGACAAATGAGCTGAGGAAGAAAATATGAGGTGAGACTTTTCAAAAAGAGAGTATTCTATGAAATATTAGGAGAATAAACAGATTCAGGGACAGATGCTGGCACATATGCTAAGGGAGATATTTAGGAAGATGCTAAGTAAATAAAGGGGTAACTAAAAATGTACAAAACATAAAATAGTTTGAATGTGTTAAATAAGTTATTCTGGGAATAAACCACAGTTTGTGGCCCAGGTATTTGTTAATAAGTAGTCTAAGACAAAACTGTTTTTTTTTTCCTTACAAATTTTATTTTCTCCTCATTATTGTCATAGAAATTTGTAAGATGCTAACATATGGACATCATGAGTAGGGAATACAGGAAATTGCGAGTATCCTAGAGAATTCTAAAATAAATGTGTTTTTTAATTTGAAGTTGGTAGAGGTTTTTGGTTTTTTTTTTTTTTTAATTTACATTTTCAAGTTTCAGTATATTCTAAAATATATGTGCTTATATGCACTGTAGAAAATATCTATGTGATGTAAGGAGACATTAATCAAATCTACTAAATTGCTTTCTGGAGTTCAGTTAGCTTTAGACACTGACAGCTGTGATGATTTAAGATAGGCAGCAGAGTGCTCACAGTATCACTAAGAGATGAACATTAGCTTGTTGTCATATTCACCCACACTCACACATACATAAACACACACAAACACACACACACACACATACACACACACAACACTCACACAAACACACAAGCACTCACACACCCACACACACACACAAACGCACACCAGCCATTGGAACACAAACCCCAGTAGTGACTCCCGTGACAGTCCTAAATATTTAGACACAGTCCCTAGTCAAAAATTACATGGAAACTAAGTCTTCAGGAACATACCATCCTGGAAAAAAAATGCATCAAACTTGTCCTTACATTAGTAAGTGATTGAATCTTTGTGACTTCTTTCAATGTTGTTTTATTATAAGTGCCTCCAAGTAATGACTTGGCAAATACCTAAGCAATATCCAACTTTGTTCCCTGTCCTTCACCAATATTCTAGGTAGTCCTTGAGCGGATCCTGGACTTGGAATTCAGTAAGAATGTTACCAGTAACAACCAGAATTTCCTCTAGTATTATAAGAGAGATAGTGACAGAAATTGCTATATACTACATAGAGTTAGAAATCTCAGGACAACTTTAGGAAAGTATGTTTAGAATATTTGTTATACTTATGCATGGCAGACTACATTAGTTGTTAGTAGAAAGATTCCCCCATACAATCCCTCTCATATACAGGAATTTACAATGGTTTAGGAAATAACTTGTGCTGTGGTTTGAGGGGGAAAAACAGTTTTGAATCATTCATGAGAAAATTAGCTAGAGAGAAACTCCCTAATTCGAACCATGGCTTGAGTGTGAAAGCCATTTGCATGGTGTGATCATAAAATGTTCAAACCTGGCTTCAAAGAATATAGCTGACTTTAGAGAAGAATTCATTTCAGTTATTTTATTGCTCAGTCCCTGCCAGTCATTATGTTTTTATTCCTCTATTTTGTACATGAGTCTTTAAGAATTCAGTAAACTCATTTACCTGGCTGATTTGAAAACCAACTTCCCTATTTGTTTCTATATTAATAATCTGATGATTTCTTTGAGAAATTACATTCAGATACAGCACCCCCCTCTGTGTTTGTATCTGACTGACACTTAAATGTCAGCTTCCTGCCCACCTATACCAGGACAACGATTTCTCTTAGACATTGAGGAGGGCTGATTGAGGCCAGTCTGCAGCAGGCCATCCATTAAAAGCAGTACCTAAGCTTTGGTTGTGGCTTCAAGAATCTGCAACAGTGGCATTGGGTTTTGTTATTTCTTATTTTAGCCATTCTGTCTGGTCTTCCCTATTCCAGAACTTTTTTCTTTTCTGCATGTGTTTGTGTGTGTGTGTGTGTGTGTGTGTGTGTGTGTGTGTGTGTGTGTGTGTGTGTGTTTAAGAGATACCATGCGTGTTGGCAATTATAAGAGAAAGAACAGTATATATGAAGGTTTTTCCTCTACATGTGCATGCAGACACTTGTTGAAGCCCAAAGTGGATTCAGGAAATGACCCTAATGTGTTGTCTATGTTTTCACTGAGGCAAGGTCTCTCAATTAGAGGAAAAGCTTCTTGGTATGGGTCATCTTTCTAGACAGGTTTCTCTGGGCATCCTTCCCCCTGCATTCTGTGATCCTCTAAAAGATGATTTCTACATCCACAGGGCATTTATGTTAGTTTTGGAGGGAGCAAGTGATTAACTGCTAGGCTTTCAGTCTAGCCCCTTCCAAAACTCTCTGTTGCAACTCTTTGTCACATTTTCTTTTTAGATGTATCAAGCATGCTTCACAAATGGAAACTGTATGAATGTGGTGTATGAGGCGTGGGGTTCTGAAGAAAAGAAATATTGTAAAAATGATTCTTTCTTTTCTTTCTTTCAATATTACATTAGATATTTTCTTCATTTATGTTTTAAAATCAAGACCATCCATCATCTCATCACCCCATTCTATTTCTCTATGTCTCTGTCTCTGTCCATATCCACTCTGTCTCTGTCACTCTAAGATCTATTCCCTTGACATATTCCATATACAGAAAACACCACTGACAATCATTTTCAGTTCACTGTTGCCAGGCTCCAAGGTAAGTTCATTTTTTTACCTGTACATTGTTGTACATTCTGGACAGTCTATTTCTCAAAACTAAATACACGTGTAATCCTGTGAAAACCCTCTAAATGGATACTTATTGTCCCGAGGGTAAGTTGAAAAGTCTTTCTGATGATAGTTGGATGCTATTCTAGAAAGACAAAATGTTGTGTTCTACCATCCTGAATCTGAGAATACATTGGTTTAATTTCTGGAATTTAAGAGAAAACAGGATTAACAAGACAATGAGAATATCAAACTTCCCATTGCATACTTAGAGACACATAGGTTATGGAACTGCTGAACTCAAGGTTTCATGTGTGGTATGCAAGAGGGATTCCTGGCTTCATATGAGTGGAGTGTCTGTTCCCAATTGTGAGGTCACACCATGAACAGACACATATGTTCAGATATGAGTAGAATGTCCTCACCATTTGGTCTCTCAGAGTGTATTACACCCACCATTTTGACGAGTTTGACTAGCCAGTACACTATTGGGATATCTACCTGTTCCCACCCACAGTGTTGCAGACATGAATAGAAATGCCTGGAATTTTACAGAGGTGCCAAGAATATATTCTCTCCATGGACCCTTCTTCCCAGTGCCCAGCAGGTTATTGTTCTTTTAAACCAATGCCCCTATCAGTAGAGAAATGAAAACCAACATTACCCTGATATTCTACTTTACATCCACTTTACACCAAATAAGTGAAATTTAAATATAAATTTAATGTATATCTAACTGAATTCAGATTATATTCTAATGAAAGGTATAATTGGTGTGGATCTAGATAAAATTATGTTGGGAAGATTTTCCCAGATAAAAACTATGTTAGGAGATTTTGGCCTTTTATATGGAGAACAATCCATATTTTGGGTAGATTAGGAGAACAAATGTATGTAAATTAATGGAACAAAAGAAAAACTTTTTTCCACTGTATTTCTTTGTAAAATGAACTTCAAAATCATGGAATTTCAGTTATATGTGTGTGTGTATTTTTTAGTTATATTTTTCAGTGTGCTGTTATGTGAACATGTGAGTTTTCTTGGATTCTGATTAAAGAATTAGAGTATATGGGGCATGTTAATTGGCAGTATTCTTTTTTATTTATTAATTCATTCATTCATTGAACCCTGTCCACCCTCCTACTGTTCCACATGCCATATCTACTGGCCATCCCCTGTCTCCAAGAGCATGTACCCATTCCATCTGATTTCTAAACACCCTGTGGTCTCTAGGTTCTTGAGAATCATTGCATCATTTCTGATTGAACAGAGACCAAGAATTTTTTTTTCTGTGTATGTTTTGGGGACCTTCTAACTATAGTTGGTGTAAGCTGCCATTTTGGTTGTCTAGCATTTGGGAGAATTCTGGGTCCATATTAATGGAGACATCTAGTCCTCCTACAGGGTTGATCTCTTCCTCAGTCTTCTTCAGTTTTTCTCCAATTAAACCAATGGTTCAACATATTCTGTCCATTGGTTGGTTGCATACAACTTCATCTGATTGTTTCACCTACTTGTTTGTTCTTAAGAAGTACAGTCATGGTAGTATTAATATTACAAATGTGTGAATTCAGAAAACTGCAGAGGTTGCTTACTGCAAGCAGGTGTTCTGCAAAAGCAATAGATGATATAAGTACTGAAATATCTATCAGTGCTCTACAATATTATATTCTAGGTGATGAAATTTCTCTGTCTCTCTGTCTCTGTGTCTCTGTGTCTCTGTGTCTCTGTCTCTATCTCTCTGTCTGTCTGTCTGTCTGTCTGTCTGTCTCTCTCTCAATGTCTACTTCTCTAACAGTTATTATGAATAATGATTCTTTTATCTTATTCCCTCCAATGGGAATGATATTGAAACGGCATCTGTAACATTCATTCACTTTCCTACACAGTTTGTGCTTTCTATTAACAATCAACTAATATCAAAGTCACACATTCACTCAGATTACAAAATAAGATATCTGAGCTCATGTAAAGTGATATTCTGAATCAGAGTAGGGGAAGGGCACTTCCAATGTGTAGTTACACTCAAGAGCATGGCTTTTAAGAACTGGTCAATCAGAAGAAGATGAGACAATGTATAGAAGAGGGTGTTTCTTTTGGTTTAGTTTGGTTTAGCTTTGTTTATTTAGGTTACCCACAGTCATTTTAAGAAACATTGAGAAACACTGTTTATTACCTATATCTTGAACTGAATGTGAATAGGTCCCTTAGAAACAACGTTATATTTCTCAGTTACAATATGCAATATATTTTTGATATTATTTTGATTCATTATCTAGTACATACACTACAACAAGTTTAAGACATGTACCTCATTAGGAACTAGAAGGTGAAGGATTCAGCTGCAGATATTTGCAACCAACTAATGGACTGGAGCATCTGACGCTTGTTGTTGAATAACAAAGTTTTAAAATGTTAAAAACAAGGGCATCCCTCTAGAAAGACCCACAGTCTCATTTAAACTGTTCAACCATGAAGTCTGAAACTCTGACCCTTCAAAGATACAGAATTCACCTGCTCATATGAGGCCTCCAATACACATACAGAAGAGGATGCTGGGAGAACTCTACAAGTCCCCTTTCCCAACTGGAGGGCATTTCATCTAAGGTCACTCCCTTTGAGTCCTGGGAGTCTCTCAGCTCCCAGGTCTCTGGTACATTCTAGAGAGTTTTCTCACCTCCTACCTCACAAAGTTGCCTGTTTCCATTCTTTTTGCTGGTCTTCATTAATGCAGTCCTGTTTCATAACCCTCACAGTACTTGATCAAGTTCATCTCTTCCCCTCCGTGTGTGCTTTCTCACCCAAGTCTCTCCCTCCCCCTTCTTGTAGTAATTGTTTAACCTTCTTAACATTTCTAATTATTTTTATCATAAAGATAATTGAATTTTTTGATTCATTATCTTATAAACTTCCCAATGCACTAGATACAATTATCGAAGGTACATTTGTTTGATTTTATTTCACTTCATTTTAGTGTTGAGGTAGGCACTTAGTATGTTATGTATTCTCTAGGAAGTGATACAGTGTTGCGGTTCAGCATTCCATGTTGGTGCTAATACAGGTATGTTTAAACATACCTGGCTTTAATTGTTCTTAGGAAAATAGACCCAAAAAACTCCTATAACCACTATAAAATTTCCACAGGCAGTTCTGAGAGATGCAAATATTTCCTGTTCACTTACAAAATTCATTGAAAGAAAGTATTTTTGTTTCTTGAACCAAAATAAACTGCTACCTGAGAGGAAGGATAAAATTACTGATTGGCCCCTTTCTCTTTCCCAGGACCAGTCCATACTCTCTGTTCCCATTGTACTTGATGCTCCAGTACAGTGGAATTCCAGGACAAAGAAATGGGAGTGAGTGGGTAGGGGATCAGGGTGGGGGGGATGGGAGGGGAAAGGCTAAAGGTGACTGTTGGGATAGCATTTGAAATGTAAATGGAGAAAATAACTACTAAAATTAAAAAAAACATAAGTGTATTTACATATGTGCACAGGGATATGTGGCTAACAACCACATAATATAAAATTATCATTCCTTTCCAGGACTGTCTTTTTTTGTTTTTTGTTTGTTTGTTTTTTGTTTTGTTTGTTTGTTTTGTTTTGTTTGTTTGTTTATTATTATTATTATTATTTTTTTTGGTATATCTATTAGTCCTGGAAATTACTTTGTAAACTAGACTGGTCTCAATTTGAGATCTGCCTACTTCTCCCTCCAAAAACTTCAAAATATGTGTGTGCCCCCACCACGTGGCTTCAAAATTATTTTAAACTTAGTGGAGAAGATCCATTATTTTTTCTTATTAGGATATTTTAAAATCATCAAGATGTCATTTTTCCTTAATATATTTATAAGATTAAATCCATTCCTATAAAAATATGTCAGTTATTTTTGGAGACAGGCAAGTTTGCAAGAAGCATCATTTAAAAATACTTCTGGAGCCAGTGCCTTAAACAGACCATGCATGCAAACTCTGAAGGCAGCCCCACAACACCGATAGACTGCTTCAATCCAAGGTACTCCTACATTCTAAGGATCAGAAAATCAGACAGGAGGAAGAACATCTGTCATCAACACATGGAGTAGCTGGAACCAGAAGGATACAGGCATGCAGGAACTAGTGGCATGGGTTATTTCTATTCTGTCTTGGCCAAGGCCCTGAGCAGTCCTTGGAAGCAAACTCAGCAGCCAGCCCCATAACACCCAGAGTTCTAACATGGCCAGGTGCAGAGGATCTCAGGATCCCAAGAGCTTGGTCCCACCAGGATTTCAAGGTCCCAAAGGCAACTTGACTCTCAGAAGATCAGACAGACCAAGGATATCAGGATCCCAGGATCCATTAATAATAGGATCACAGAGACAGCTAGACTTGGAAGAGTTCCGACACAGCCACGATCACAGGAAGGACAGTCAGAAATAGCAAGGACATGTACACTAGAGATAACCAGATGGTGAGAGTCAAGCATAAGTAAATAAGCAAGAAAAACTAAGATTACTTGGCATCATGAGAACCCAAGTTCTCCACCATATAAAGTCCTGGATACCCCAAAACACCAAAAAGTAAGACATGGATCTGAAGTCACTTCTCATAATGAGGATGAAAGAATTAAAATGGACGTTAATGACTCCCTTAGAGAAATTCAGGAGAGCACAGACAAACATGTAGAAGGCCTTAAACAGGAACACAAAAATCCCTTAATGAATTACAGGAAAACACAATCAAACAGGTGAAGGAATAGAACAAAACCATCCATGACCTAAAAATGGAAATAGAGACAATAAAGGAATTAAAAAGCAAGACAAATCTGGTGTTAGGAAACCTCAGAAAGTGATCAGGAGTCATAGATGCAAGCCTCACCAACAGAATAGAAGAGATAGACAATCTCAGTTGCAAGAGAAACCATAGAAAACACTGACACAACTGTCAATGAAAATACAAAAGCAAAGGCTTCTAACCCAAAACATCCAGGAAATCCAGGCCTCAATGAGAAGACCAAACCTAAGGATAACAGGTATAAAAAGAGAGTGAATATTGCCAACTTAAAGGACCAGTAAACATCTTTAAACAATTAAAGAAAACTTCCCTAACCTAAAGAGAGATGCTCTTGAACATAAAAGAAAGGTTCAGAACTCCAAGTAGACTCAACCTGAAAAGTACCTTGTCCCATCAAATAATATTCAAAACACTAAATGCACTAAACAAAGAAATAATAATAGAAGCATTCAGGGAAAGTGGTCGAGTAAGATATGAAGGCAGACCAATAAGAATTATACCCCACTTCTCAAGAGAGTTTATGAAATCTACAACATCCTGGGTAGATCTCAAACAGACCCTATGTTGTAGGCACTTTTCTTTCATGCATTTCAATTTTTCATCACCTAGATCATAACACCTAGGGTAAGACAGGACTGTGGAGAACAATCACTCTCAACTCAGGGATGTATTTTCAAAAGTGATTACTAGCCCCAGCATTTAGAGTCTCTCTACCTCTCTGTTGGCATATTTTTCTGACATATTTTCATTTTGATTGTTGCATTTTTTCTACCATTTACTCTCCCCAATGTTGTCTAATCTCTGTTTCTTTACCCTCTACTTCATCTGTATAAGTTATGTGACAGATACTAAATCACCCTTTTCCTTCCCTTTCTTGCTTTTCAATTTTGTTTCTGAGGTCTTAAGGCTTGTATTCTTAAATGTGCTAGAGCAGGTCCATCACTGTCAATTCCTGGCCTTAAAAGAAGACAAAAAATACACACCTCCCTCTTTAAGGCCATGAAAGACTTTGCTAGGTACTCTCAGCCTAATGAAGTTGACACAGACCCTCTGGGTCTCTTTGTCTGTGTGGAATGGTCTCTAGTCGAGGGTCGGCAAGGGGTAGGATGAACTGACAAACAGATGCACACAGGAGAGGTTGTGTTGGATCTGTATGTAATTTGTCAAATTGAACATACACTTTTTATGCAGAAGACAATAAGGAAGCTGGGTGACATACCTGCAAGGTACAAATGAGGTAACCAGATGCTTAATGACTCTTACACATAACAAAGGAATGAAAATGCAAAAACTGGCAGGAACTGGGTAATAAAATAACTGAGACAAAGTTAGCCCTATCTAAGGTCAGCTATAGTCTTAGAAGCCAGGTGTGAGATCTTTTCACTCCTAGGGCAAGGGCTTTCACACCCAAGTCATGGTTCTAATTAGGGCGTTCTGTTCTAGCTAACCATCTCATGAATAACACAAAATTCTAAATCCACAGCCTAAACTTCCTAAACCATTGTAAATTCCTGTATATGTGTGTAACTCAGCTATAGTTCTAAGTATCTATTCTGGTTTCTCCTTAGGTCAGAAACTTCTTTTTTCCTTGGTGATGGTAGATTCCTGTGAAGGTCAGTGAACTAAATTTTACTCAAGGTGATAGAGTAATACCAGGGGCAGTACTGAATTCCAAGCCCAAGGTCTTGCTCAAGGATGTTCTAGGACTGTAGGAACACTGGCTTTAGCTATGTAAGAATTCAATTTTAAAAGGCACTTATAATAGTGTAATACTAAAGGAGAGCATGAGGATCTTTACAATAGAATAATTCAGGAATGGAAAATTAGTGTATGGTTTAGAGAGAACGCCAGAGTCCAGGAGCGAATTTCTGTGAAACGTTTTTGCCTCATGAGTAGGTAGTTTCCAAACCTCTCGGCTTGTCAAACTGATTCGACCAGAGTGCATGGCATAAAGTGAATGTCAAAAGGTGATTTTGGATTTTGCCTAGCCATTCTAAGGGAATGAGAGCTGTCCCAGTATTTGATTACTCTCAAACAAGACATATTTTCTTGGGTTTTATGTCATTGTAGATTATAAGAAATCTTTGGTCTCACCTCATGTGGCTGTGTCTCCAAGGAGCTGAACAGAGCCCCAGCCTGTCTGACATCTTTTGGATCATACTTTTTCACTCAATTACTCATTCCCTGTGGGAGAATGGTTAGGAAATGCTATATTTCCAGAGATTCTAAGATCAGTACTTTTGAGCTGGTCTCTGGCATCAGCCACTGATCACATAATTCCTAAAGCTGGTTTGAAGCCTCTAGTTGTTTTAGTCCTTTCATGTAAGATAAGGTCCAGAAGTGCTGCTGAGAACGCTAGAGAATGTGACATTTTGTCTGGTAGCTGTCATTACTGCTCTAGTTTGAATCATCTTGCACAGCTGCATTATTTTTCAGCACAACTCGCCTCTTAGTTCACTTCACTCATTGTCTTGTGCTATAGGAACCATTTTACTTTAATCTTCTTGGTACCACCATTCACAACTGAAGCACCAGTGGATTGAAGTTTCTTCCTAAGAGAAGAAAGCAGTGAGGGAAGCACGACAGAAGGGTGAGGCAAGAGGAGACTGACAGACAGAGAGTCAGACAGACACATACATACATACATACATACATACATACATACATACATACATACATACATACATACATTCATGCCTGCATACATATATACATACATACATACATACATACATACATACATACATACATACATACATACATATATACATTCATACATACATACACACAAACAGAGAGAAAGAATGTGTGAGAGATTTTGAGAGACAGAGAAATAGAGAGTGGGAAGGTAGGAGGGAGGAGAGAGATACAGACAAACAGAAAGACAGACAGACAAAGAGAGAGAAACACACACACACACACACACACACACACATACACACATACATGCATATGTACACAGAAAGTGAGAGGGGAGAAGGAGAGTGTGAGGCAGAGAGGGAAATGAAGAGGGAGAGAGAGAGAGAGGGAGAGAGGGAGAGACAGAGAGTTGTGTAGTGATACAGATTCACTTAGCATTTATCATCAAAGAAAACTGAATAGAAAGCTGCACACTTCATTTCAAATTTACTTGTCTTTTTTATTTGAGCACACATCTTTTAAAGTATACTTTTCTTATTTTTGTGTCCACATCAAATTATCACACCAGGAGGAAAACGTAGACATAAAGACCTGAGAGATCATTTGAGCAAAGGTAACCAACTCTGTCTCAGGAAATGTCCTCGCACAATGGAAACAGATCATACACCATGAGGGATGCACAATTCAGAATATAAAGAGCCCTGTAAAAATCTGTTCCTGTGTTAATGGATGTGTTTAAGTGGGAAAAGCTACAATTGATGTTTGTGAATAAAACATATAAAACTCAGGTGTTTTAAAACCAGGGATGGTGAAGACTAATGTTATTATACCTAGGGAATGTTTGGATTAAGAACTAATCATTACCCTGGCTTCACACTTCCTCAGACTATGATTCTGTACCCTCCATGCTAAGGATAGTCTTGATGGCTCGATTTTCCCAGAAATAGGTCATCCAGCAGAAAAGTACCACAAACTTCTGAGGATGCAAAAAGTAGACTAAGACATGTTTCATGTCTAATTGTGTACCGAGAGAGAAGGAATACACTGCCACTACTAAGTTTTGGGGAATTAGAAGCCAATGTCTGTGAAGATGAAAAGAACCTTCTACAGCATCATGATCAGGAGCTAGTGGAAACTTCAAGCTTTGTGGCTGTAGTGGTGAGTGCTACATCTGACAGCCCTTTCCAGATTTATGACATTAACCACAGAAACCACTTTCACGAATAGAAACACTTTAGATTTGAGCAGCTTAAGACAGAACACTACCCAAATGGCTGACTTACATAGGCACCAGTCTGGAAGGTTGCTTCATAAAGTTAGGTATGTCTGAGTGCTTTTCTTGGGAACCTTGATGAGGATATGTTCTGAGGAAGAATTGTGAGACAATTGTAAATTGATTGTAAATATAGTGTCTGACATTAATAATGAAGACAATTTGAAAGGAACAATGATATCATGTGTAAAAGAAAGGGACACATTATTTGGCATATATTGTATAAATCATTAGACACAAATAAAAATGTGTAATTAAAAACAGCAATATTTCCCTCATGCTTTCTCAGGGGTTTCCCTTTTTAAATGTCTAATTGAATCCAGAGGAATGGCTCAGCCTGTCTGAACAGTGGCAGCTCCTACACATCATACACTTGGACTTGCCACATTTACTTAGGCTGTTTACAACTCCTTATACTTCAGTGACCACAGGGATTCCACACTCCACCATTGCTTGAGACAATGTATCCTTACCAATACAGAGAATTCAAAAGAAACAACATCTCTTCAAACTGTTTCACCAATCATGCATTAGGTCCAATACTTGGGTGTTCTCAACTTCCAGCTCACAATCATAAATGTTTTATGCTTGCTTGCTTGGATAACTGCACTTCAGTTCTCTACCTAGAACTCTTCCTTAGATCCTGTCCTCAGCAAGGATCCCATGCAAAGCCATCAGACACTTCTATGCTCCAGAGGGAACAACGTCTAGCTGTGTGCCATGCAGTTTGGATAGAGCACTGTCAATATCCCCTTTCCTCAAGCATCCCCCTCAAATGCTCACAAACTTTGACTTTGAGGACAAATCTGAATGCCTAAAAAAGGAGCAAAGCATCTATGCTTGCTCCAATGACTAAATGACATTACAGTTTAAGAAATTCTGTAGCGCCTCCCCAAGATTCTCAGAATGGGAGCATTTGAGCAATCCATTACATTCATAGTTTCCAAATCTGAATTCTACAGACCAATGCACTAGAAGCCAACTCACCAACAGGTAGCAGCTGCTCCAACTTCAGTTCTCCAATGGCAGCGAAACAGAAGCAAAGTGCAGAGGCAGGTGATCTGCTCCTAGCCCCACCAAGGTGACTTTGGCTTCTGGTTGCAGGGGTTACCTGTGGAGAGACATTTGTCCTGTTGATGTGCTCACCCACCAAAGCACTCCTCTTGGAAAGACCAGGAATCAGTTCCTTGTACAATGTCCCTCCTCTTGCCTGTGGTGTTCCTGCCTAGAGGCTCTATTTCTGAGGGCACTCTGTTTCTTTTTGAGGTGACACACACTGATTTCTCTCTCCTAACTTTCCCAGAAGAATTAGACACCTAGACTGGACATCTTTTCTTTTCATTTTCATTCTGTGCAGTTGAGTATGGTCGTTTGTAAACATGCCAATTTGCATGGACACTTCATAAATGTAAGACAGCAAAGGACAGAAGAGAACAAATAAGCATATGCCACTGGAGTTACAGGGAGGGTGAGAAAGAGGGGGGGGCAGGGAGGGAGAGGGAGAAAGAGAGAAAGACAGACAGAGACAGAGATATAGAGAGATAGCTATACAGAGAGGGTTAAAGATAGTGGGAAAGAGACAGATAGAGAGACAAAGAGACAGAGAGACAGCCACAATGTAGGTGCTGGCAATTGAAACCACCACCTGTGTGATAGCAGCATATCTGTCGAACATATAAGTTGTCTTTTAAGATGTTGGCTCCACTTCTGAATTGGCCAAGAAAGACCTGATGCTATGCATTCTGGAGCAGATCTTGTGTATATCATAGGATCCTTGAAAACGGTTTCACATCTAGGGAACATGAAGTTTAATCATTCCTGATGCATGTCACATATCCTATGCCCAGACTCCAAGGGAAACATATGGAAAGTTTCTGGTTGTGGGTCTGATGAAGGGTATCAATTTCTGACAAGAATCTCATGAGGTATAAAGCCAATACAGTTAAAAAAACTTTAGCCAGGGTCAGATTGTGTTACCTGTCTTCTTAATGCTTCTCAGTACAGCTACATGAAGTGTGTTAGCTTAGTCCTCCTCAGAATTCACCAAAGATCACAAACAAACAATCTTTTCAGAATTTCCTATCTTTATATATTTTTTTCTTGTGGTGGTGGTGGTGGTGTTATTTAGGAGAGACTTGTAAGCATTAATTTATTATTAGATGAAGTTGGGCTTTTTGAGAACAGTTATGTTCCTATACCATTTTTTGCTCATGAGAAAATGTGGAGGTGGATACATGGCACAGAATATAACATCATTGTCTACTATGCAGAGGATCTGCGATTCAATGAACAGGTCCTATCCTGTGTGTTACAGCCACAGGTAAGTCATGTTTCGGGGATCTGATACAATATAACTTCTGACCTCCACACAGTCCAGTTTAATGCACAGGCAACAAGCTCACCCCTTCAGGTAAAACATTCATAAAATAGAAATAATGAAAAGTATACAGTTTACCATTTCTCATGTAGAAATTGATTTCCAAATGATCACTTATATTATCAGGAGAGGACTTCAAAATGTGGACGTAGTTCAAACATTTTGATATTTTTGATACATATTTTTCTTTCTTTTCTGTTTTCCACCGTCTAGTACCCTAAGACACAATGACCTGAAAGTGCATAAGCCAGAGTTCTTCCATACTCTCTGCTTCAGTTCCTGTCTCCATTTACTAACTCTGAAACAGGTGCTGCCCTGACATCCCTAGGAGAAGCAGTTTACAACCTAAAATTTGCAAATGGAAAGAATTCATTACCTCCTCTGGTATCTTGGGTCCCGATATTTATCACATTATAATCAAGGCAGGATTTTATTCTTACAGTAATGCTATCTGCCTGTGCTTAACCTTCTGACTACTAAACACCTTGTTCAGAACAGTGGAGTGACTCAAAAGCCTCAGACAGTTACATAGCAATTGTTGCCTTATGAATTTGGATACATGCCTGATTATATTGAAGATTCAAATTCAATTAAATGGTTTTACCTCAAGGTAGAAAGGCACCTACTTTTGATATAAAACAAATTCCACAGTAGATCAATTCTAAAACTAAAATAATCTGCATGATATCTCAGAACTAATGAATAGGCAGTGAGACAAGGAAAGCAAGAGGAAGAGGCAGAGGCAGAGGCAGACACAGATGCAGAGGCAGAGGTTCAGATGCAGACTGAGGTAGTAAATGAAAAAGCAGAAAAAGAAGGACAGGCAGAGTCACAGGGACAGCCATAGGAAGATTCAGGATCATAGAGAAGGTCAGAATGTGTAATTTACATGTGTCTGGTGTGTGTCATTCTAATTCTTGAAACTTTCAGGAAGTTACATTAATTCAAGTGTCCTGAGAGATGGGGTGATTCCTTGTAACAAAATTATCAGATTGCAACCTGTATACCTAGACATGGTTTCTGTCTAATTGGCCACTCTCCGGCTATAAAGAATACTTATAGCCAGAGAGATCCCAGACTAATGGCTTTCTTTCTTATAATAAGTCTGTCATAGAATAAAAAGAAATTATGATTCATTATAAAAGAACAAATACAAGACTGCAAATCTCAGCCAAGTCCATTGAGATTTTATTTTTAATCACCATGCTGTCACACAACATTTTAAAAGTCCAGTACTGGATTCATCTTCTAAGTATACACTGTATGTTATATATAGTGTATAATAAAATACTAAACTGGAATATCTAGCTATGTACACTGAAAGTGTACTGCAACATGAATTAAGATTTAAAACACAATATGTGCATTTCATGTGTGGTCTTCAGATGAAATATAATTGTATAAACACACATGCACAGCATGGAACAGGAATGACTAATATTAAAATAGTAAACAGCCTAGTGTAAGAAGTGTGCAATACAGAGTTACTAAGTCTTTGGTCGAATACTATATTTACATGCTCACATCATACATTAGTCAAAAATTCCTACTGCATTAACTTTCAACAAGATTTATTGTCAAATCTTGTACTTTTTGTATGTTGTTTGGTGGTTTGTTACACAAGTTGTGCATTATTCAGCACCGTAAAGCAAATGTTAGAGATGCTTAGCTTTTAAACTGTCAGTAAACACCAAAGTCTCCATTTTGAGCTTCAGAGAATCATGTTCTATAAAAGCCAGTAAGAGAATGCTTAGCCCTTTGAGCCCAATTCTAGCTTTTTGTTCTGAAAGTGGAAGGAAACTGGCATTCCCTGTAAGGGTTTTGCAATTAGAGATTCTGGTGTCAGCAGGGCTTCCTTGTCACTCTATTGAGTTTACTCATCTGTAATAGCAAGGAAAAAAGGGGAAATCACTATTCTGATGGGTAAAAAGAAGTCTAGAACACCACTGCATTCTGCCTTCTTGTGGATGCCAACCCTGTCATGTTTTGAAGAGAAACAGTGCCCCTCCAAGAAGCGCCAGGCAATTGGACTGCGTTCCTCTGGATGTTGTCAGACCCAGCCTCCAGGTCTGGACTGACTATCTTTAAGGACAGTCACTTACCCTCCAGGCCCCAATCCCTGCTTCTCTCTCAGTTATTCACAAAACAGGAGATTCTCTTTAGCATTTGTTCTGAATGATGTCAGCCCTACTTCTCATATACTGATTAAGTAGCCTTTTTGGGCCTTAAAAGAACTTTTTCTCTCAACCACCTTTTTACAAGGTAACCTTTCAATGAGAATGGTTGAGACATCTAGTCAGGCAAAGTTCTCATGATTAAGGGCAGGGAATGTGAAATTAAGTCAGACTTACAAATATATTTCAAAAGTCTAGCTTTAATTGGCATCCCTAATGCCATGCACAAGAAATGTGAGATTGCCAGGTGACTTCACAGATTAATATATGAGGTGCATCTAGAAAATCAGAGGATGTCTATTGAGAACAGCACTGGGCTTTAAAGAAATTGTTCCACCATGTCTTTCCCAATATTTTCAAATCTTAACCAGTAAGTTGTGAAGGTAGAAGATGGTGGAAGTCTGCTCTCATCAGCAGCTATATCTCCAGGGATGCTTTTACACTCTGTCTTCTAAATATCCATTTCACAGTGGTACCTGGTTAGCAAAGAAGTCTTTGTAGAGCCCCAAAGAGGAAAAAGGGGAGATGACCATCACTCTCCTTTGAGGATTTACACTTTAAAGCTGAGGCAAATTGTAAAAACTTACATCTTTATGAAATTTATCCCAATGGAATGTCCACAGAATGTCTCAGTTCCTCAGTGTGATACTTAGACATGGCTGGAATGCTTTTATGTTATCCTGTGTGTGCTAGTTTTTATCAACTTGACATGAAACTAGAGTCACCTGAGAAGAGGGAATCTCAAATAGGATCTGCCTACATTAGATGGGGCTATAGACATGATTATTTGTATTTTTTTAATAAAGTTTCTTTAAATTTTTTATTTAATATAATTTGAAAGTATGATTTCCCCTCTTCATTTCCCTACCATCGAACTCAGAGAAAAAGTGAACCTAACAGAAGTTATGAGCTAAATGGATTGACCAGATACCTATAGAACATCACCCAAAAACAAGAGCACACAACATAGGCACTCACTGTTAAGTGGACGTTAGACAAAGTACATGGAATACCCATGATTCAACTCATTGGTACTAACCATTACCTCTACCTCTGGTCAGGATTATCTTTCTGACTCGTTTTGTATAGATTCCTGAACCTTGAAGGGAATAGCTTTATAAAGACATCCTCTTGTGTTCCAAGTCTCTCACTCTCTATGCATTGTCCAATTTTGGCTCTCTGTGTTTATTATCACATTTTGTAGGAAAGTCACCTTTGCTGGCGATTGGGGGTAATACACTGACATATAGGTAGAGCAATTAGGATTCATTAGAAGTCATTTTACTTCTGTGTTTATTTAGCACAATTAATAGTAGTGAATTTTAATCTAGGGTTTTATGTCCTATCTAGTCTTTCTTGGCCTGATTCCCCTCCCCATTTAACCTTTTTGTATTAGATTCTTCTTTATTCTTTGATTCCACTATAGTCTATTTCCCCTTTCTTGATAGAGTTACTCCTTCTTCATGGTTCCTTGCTAGATAGCTTATCTGTGCTATGCTAAGAGAAACACACACATATATAAAAGTAGTTCTAGTACCATTTTGAAGAGGTTATATAATCTCCCATGCACTTCCCTTATCAGTAAATTAAATACTCAAACATTTCTATATAGAAATCTGCTATACTCATTTATAATGAAGAAATCACAAATTTGGCATCTCTTTAGGCACAGGAGAGGTATGCACCCCTTTAAGAGATTTCAGTGTGTGTAATAAAAGAAAAATAATCAAAGACACTGTGCTGTTCTCTTGTACTTCCACAGAGATGGATAACTACTGTGGACAGAGAGAACTGCAAGAAGACTTAAAATGCTTACAAGTTTCTTAGTTTTATGTTGGCTTTCAGTTCTTCTTGTATTCCACAAGCTTCCTTGAAAAAGCTTTCCACAGGAAAATCTCAGGGTGACATCTACAATGATAACAATCAAGGAAGACATAGTCTACTCATGTTGTTCATAAAGTTACCCAATTCTTTGTTTTGGTCTTCTATGGCGATCAAAATTATAGCCACTGAAACTATGCCATGAATATTAATTCTTTCTGACTTCAAGGGCCCTAATAGCTTTTTCTATTTCTTCTGAGAAAGAGTGAAGAATGAAATCATAGTTCGTGTTACCAGAAACCAGAGCATAGGGTCTGAGAAAAACATAGCTATGGACTAAGATGTCAAACACTCATTTCTTTTATCCCTTAAGTCACAAACAAAAATTTTGTGGTTAAAACTGAAAATGGAAGGCAGTGGGAAGCAGTGTATACCTTCTAACATATCGTTTTATGAAATGAAACATAACTCTTCTAAGTTTTCTACACTTTTAATATTTATTACATTCTGCCCCTGCAATATGCTAATTTCTCTTAGCCTGGGAATTCAGTCTGCATTTCCTGATTATGTATTTTATGGGTTCTGAGAAGGTTCCATCGTCTGTTAAACTTTTACTCACACAGGTGTCATGTATAGGGATAGTCAGCCATGTGGGTCAGCTGACATTTCTGAAGTAATAGTCTCCCAAATTCAATAGTTAAAGGGCTTCTGACCTGAATGAAATTTTTGGTGTTTAACATAGTTTGTATTATTACAATTAAGGTTTATTGGACCAACAACATAGATGTAGTTTTATTTATTGGTGAGTCAGAAAATGCATTTTAAAATCTGAACTCTGTTCTTCTGTGTGTACAGGTGTGTGTGTGTGTGTGTGTGTGTGTGTGAATGTGTGTCTGAGTGTGTGTGTGTGTGTGTGTGTGTGTGTGTGTGTGTGAGTGTGTGTGTGTGTGTGTTTTGTGTGTGTATACGTGTGTGATATATGTGCAGGACCTAAGGAGGCCAGAAGAGCTGGAGAGATGGGTAGTGTTTTATCGTTGTTGTTGTTGTTGTTGTTGTTGATGCTGGTGCTGATTTGTTTGAATCAAGGCTTCACTGTTTACTCCTGGATGTACTGAAACTCACGTTTTAGACCAGGCTGGCCTCGAACTCAGAATCCCCCCCTGCTTCTGCCCCCAAGTGCTGGGATTGAAGGATTATGCCACCACTAGCTTATATCAGGCTTTTTTTTTTGAGGTGCATTGCCTGCTATAAACAGAATGGGAAGGTTAACATGTACTGTTGACCATTTAGCCATCTCTTCCTTCACAATGCAAAGAATAACAGGGAGTAATAAAGTAGAAAAAAATCAGTACAATAGATGTGAGGGCTTATCTATAATTGTATAAGAGTTCAATAGTCACAACCAAAATAAAACAGCTCACTCTGGACATATGTATACAAACTGCCAAATACATTCAACAAAACACACAAGCAATTCAATGAAGAAAGGCTAGACATTTCAATAAATTATGCTGAACCAATTGGACACTGTAATGAGTGGTCTTGGTAGCTAACTTGACTATATCTTGAGTTAACTAAAACCCAAATGACTGGGCAAGACAGTAAAGAATTTTTTTCTTAATAATAAGAAATGTTAAGATCCACTTTGACTCTGTAGCTTTTAAGTGGGAAAACTCACATTTAACCTGACACACACCTATATAAAATATCTGCAGCCTTATCTATAAAAATCGTGGAAGAAGAAAGTTTTTTTTCTTACCCACTTCGCCCTCATTGGCAAGTCCATTGCTTCACTGACATTACAGGCATTTCCTCAGAACTCCAGAAAACACTGATGACCATCTGACACATCTTGTCTCATTGACTGAACAACTACTGGATTCTTACAACTGCAATTGTTAGACAGCTATTGTTGGAACACACCCTGTAATTCACTTTAATAAACTAAAAAATATATATAATAATGTATAATATGTTCTAAAACTATAACAAATAATAAAATATATTACATATAAATATAAATTATATTAATACATGCATTATAGTTGTATAAAATCATGCATATATATGCATATATGTATATACATAATTATATATACATACATATACATACTTACATAATTATGTATTATATATTTATGTATAATATGTATGCATGCATAATTATATATTCATATACATATATATAAATATATATATATACACACACACACACATACACACATAATTTTTGTTGTACGTATTGATCTCTTAAAAAGTCCTGACTCATAATATTTAAAAGGATCAGCCTCAAGCTCAATCTCAGCTTCATACTGTACATAAATTAATAAAATAAATAAAATTTATAAAATTCAAAATGGCATGGTATTAAATGTAAGAAGAAAATTAAAAAAATAAGAAAACCTGAAGATATCTATGGCTAAGAGAGTTAAGAGTTTTAGATTTCATGGAAGAAGCATTCCTTTTAGCATTAATAATTGATCCTCATTAAAATTAGAACCGTTTATGCTGAGCTGATGGTGGTCATTTTGGTGGTGATGGTGTTGGTGCATATTTTTAAACCCAGCACTTGAGAGGCAAAGGCAGGTGAGTTTGTGGTCAGCCTGGTGTACTGAGTGATCTTCAGAACAATCAGTTTTAAGTAGAGCAATTGTATATTAAAAAAAGAAAAACAAACAAAACAAAACAAAACAAAAACAAAAACAAAAAAGAAACAAGCAACCCAAAAAAACAAAAAATAACATAGAAATGAAATATTTTTTGTAGCAGTTCCTGATTCAACAGTGAAGAAGCAATCTAAATAAAATTTTAGCCCAAATGGAAATTTCTCCCAGGTTCTATTTTTCACGTGCACAGTCCATATTACCAAATGTGTACACAAAGGAAAGTAGTTATATTTACCTAGACAGGTGGTTAGCTTGTAGATGTCCAGCATGAAAACACTATAGTGTTATCTGGGAAGGGTTCAGCATAGCCCACTCTTCCTCAGAGAAACTTGTTCCTATATTTTCAAATGTCAACAAGTCCTGTTTAGAGAATAGACTTGAATTTAGTACAGTAGCTGAAGCAGTTGTACTATCTGCCTGTGAATCATGGCATAGGCTGCATGTTCCAGAAATTATCAGTATAGAATTTAGGTGGACAATCTGAGATGACCAGACGTAGGCAAGTAGATCAGTAAATTGGTTGTAATATATCTAGTTTCCAATCTGCTCCTGTCAAGTCTAGTCGCCTGAAGATCAGTAAGGTCAGATGTACCCCAGAACACTAGGGGTCTTAGCAGAAGACTAAAATAAGACTGCCTAAAAAGGGGAAATGTTAAAATAAAATAAAACATAACAAAAAGTAATCTGAATGTCTCCAGCAACTCTAAGGTCCAGTAGCATCCATGGCTACTTGACCTCCACCTAATCACTAGAAAACTACAGTGTTGGGCACAATAGTGTTTTGCTTTAATGCTGCATTGGTCATTTGCTTTCTTCAGTGATATTCTTTATGAAGTGATTTCTCTCTTTTCCTTCTCTGTAAAATATAAATGACAGAACTTAAAAGCATTTTCTGAAGAGATACATGAATTCCATCCTCTCTAAGATCCGGTGGTTACCATAAGACAGTCAAAATAAACTCTGCCTAACATTCTTAGGTTGGATTTTAAAAGAGGTGGTTTCTGTTGTCATTGGTGATGTCACTTGGATCCCCATTTACTAGCAGCACCTAGAACATGGCACTAGGTTACACAGGCCAATGGAAGACCTCCCCTCTCAACGAATGGATGTATTTTCAAAAAAAAAGATAGTAGTCCCAGCATCTATTTTACCTCTAGAGAACATAAATAACAGCCCAGGCTCCTTTACTGAAAAAAAAAAAAAACAAAACAAAACCTCTCAATCACCTTAGACAGAGAAAACAGCATATTCCATGACAAAACCAATTTTATACATAACCTTTCTATAAATCCAGACCTTCAAAAGAATAATATGTGGAAAACACCAACAAAAGAAGTGAAACTGCAACTTAGAATAAGCAAGAAAATAATCATTCAACAAGCCCACACAAACATAATTCCACCTCAAACAAAATAATTAATACAAAGTAACAATCACTTTTCCTTAATATTATCAATATGAAAATTAATAATTCCAACATAACCTAATTAATTGAAATTCAAAAATTAGAGGAATTAGAAATTGGTCTGCTGTCATTCTGCTGTGTCTAATTTGGTAAATGGGATTAATATGTCCAAATATTGTACAATCTATATACACTTTCTGCTTGTTTGTACATAACTGGTTCTTGCTGTGTACCACATAAGGGTCTTGAAATGATGCTTTTTCTATTTCAGCCTCTCTATTATTAGGGTTGTTTATTTGATGTTTTTATACTATATTGGTTTTCAGAATAGCTTACATATTTCAAAACTATTTATACAGCCAAAATAAATGTGGACAATTAATTTGGGAGGCGGCTTATAAGAGAACAGAAAAGCGTGAGTCTGAAGGCTTTGCTTGATATTTATAATTATTGTATCGATTCTGAAGAAGAAGACTCTATGGGTAACTATTTTTTCTGAAATGAATGCGATTGAATTACCATCACATCCAATTAAACTGAATACTACTGTCACCTAACTTCTATGACAACTCCAAACAGAATCATTCTTCATTGAAACAGTTGATGAATGACTTCAAGGATAGACCATCTTAATACACACACCATTCCTTATGTGAATTTACCCTGTTTCCTGTGGTCTGAGAATGACAACAACCACTCAAGTCAAATAGCTTTGACCTCAGCAGGAAATCAGTATCCAAAAATCATGCCTACAGTTCATTCTTTGGCACAGCAAAATTTTCAAGTGTTAGCTTAGCTACTATAGAGGTAAAATCCTTTGGTTATGTGAGGGATATCCAAGTACACCTTATTACAATGACATCCAATGTCCATAAACTTTTCTTATTTTGTTTGTATCACAGTAAGCCAAGGAATATATATAATTTTATTTTTTATTAGATAATTTCTTCATTTACATTCCAAAAGACAACTACACCCTACCCCTTCCTTGTCCCCTAAACCACCTACTCCCACCTCCTGGTCCTGGGAGTACCCTTTACTGGGCCATAAAATCTTCTCAAACCCAAGGGCTTCTCCCTCCACAGAGGACCTTCCAGGCCATCCTCTGCTACACATTCAACTAGAGACATGAGCTCTGGAGTTACTGCCTAGTTCATATTGTTTCCTCCTTTAGGGTAGCAGACCCCCTCATATATTGGATATTTTCTATAGCACCTGCATGGGGGTCCCTGTGTTGCATTCAGTAGATGAATGTGAGCATCTACTTCTATATTTGCTAGACACTGTCCTAGCTACAAAAAATACAGATTCAGGGTCCTGTTAGCATAATCTATAAGCCACGATTTTGAAGCTATACTAAAAACAAACAAACAAAAAAAAAAACCAAACAAACAAACAAGCAGAAAAAAAAAAACAAACAAAAAGACTATTTATTTGTGTACATTAAAAAAAACCTAATAGTGATATATTATTTTTAAATATCATACAGCTAATTTATTGGGAGTTA